>NW_015170338.1:141644-197229 GCF_001447785.1 Gekko japonicus | reverse complement strand
AGGATCTCTCCTTCTCTGCTTCATCCACTCTTTTATTAATACTCTCTGTCTGTTTTTCCATCTTTTTCAACATTTTCTCGGTTGCTGTGGTTCATTTGCTTTAACTGTTTTTGCACATTGTCCATTTGCTTTAACTGTTTTTGCACATTGTCCAGTTTGGTGTTGAGAGTAGTCATCTGTTCCATTAGAGGGCGCAGTGCATTTGCTAACAGTGAAGAAAAGTCTGTAGATGCTTCCTGATTCTGGGAGGGAGTCGTTGGTATGTTATTTCCGGTCACCAGTTTTTTTTCCGGCGTTCTCCATCCTCTCCCAGCCATAATATCAACAAGAAGTAAGTTTTCCAAAACAAAGCAAAAGTTATACGTTTTAATTCCGCTTCATATATTTTAGCAGCTTTTGCGTTCGCTTAACTTCTTATGCGCTTGGTTTGGCTCAAAGTCTCTTTATTTTTGCTTTAAAACTGTTTTTACAGTTTATTCCTGAAATCTCCTCCCCCCTGTGCTTCAAACTTAGGCGCTTCCAATTACTACCAAGGCTCCATTCGCTTATTTTTTACCTGAGCTTTGCTTAACTCACAGTTTGTAGCCTTGGAGATCTTTTGGAAGTCTTTTTTACAAGTTTGGTCATGATCGCTTGCTCCGGCAGTCGTCTCTAGGCGCCATGCTGGCTCCGCGGCGACGGTACCTATTGGGGAAGAAGGTGAGCCTCAATTCCTCGGGCGTCCCCTTGGAAGAGGCTCTCCTCAGCTCCCCAGGATGGGGCTCTCCTACAGAGACCCTGGGGGCTGGTCAGGGATGAGCTCGAACCCCTCCTGTCAGCTGGGTCTCGGCGCGTCTCCATCTGAGCGAGACGAGACGCGTCTGAGCGGCAAAACACTTAAACCGGAAGTCAATAATGCCACTTCTCAGTTGTTAACAATATCTCTCTTAATCAATTGGGTGGGATTGAATGTACACCTGGAATAGTGGGATATATTTCTCAGTTGCCTATAAACCTCCTTCATTTAGTCCTCTCTTTCTAAAACAATTGTACCTCCTTTATCAGCAGATTTAAAAATAACATCATTTCCAAGAATCACTGAACTGATTCAGTTGCATCTTTTAATACAGATGAGCTTAAGTATCTCCATCTGGGACTGTTGTTGCATGTGACTAGCTCTGTGCAATTCTACCTGGATCAAGGCCAGGGTATATTACAGCAAAAAGTAATTGTGTTTGACATTATCTGCTCACTTACATAGCATTCAGGTGCTGACTTGAATGCCATACACACATTCCTTGTAACCCTTGACACTAAAATGATGTGCTAAGCCATTATCTTAAATATATGGCGTTTAAGGAAGTGTTTCTTATCAAGTTTGCAATGCTTGGCACCAAATGTGGAACTAAATAACAGAATCCAATTATAATCATTGTCACATTTTGCACAAAGAAAAAGCAATGTCATATTACATAAAATCAAATGACTCTGCTATTTATGTTTTATAGATGCACATTTTGAAGAACAAGGTTTTTAATTACACATATTTAACAAAAAAAAAACCTTTCACACATGTACGCTTCATCCTGTACAAAAGTTTAGCTTAGCTCTTTTCAGTATTAAAAATGCTGTACTACAAAGCTTCAGAACATACACATGCACACACCAAAATCCATGTGTGCATGTCCATACAACCCCATAATAAAGTTCTTTTACTGGGATGGTGATTGCCAGTTACGTGTCCGGGCACTACTATGCATTTTGGTTTATGGTAGGATATACCCATGTTCTTTATTCTTTTACTCTTCTAGGTTTTAATTTCCCTGAATGAATTGCAACTAAGGGTAGGGGAATTGTTTTGTATTCATGCATTACAATAAGGATTACATTTCAATGTGATTTTCTTTGCATTAAACGAATAGTAACAGAATCATAAAAGAGTTAACTTCTGCAGAATCTTTTTTGTAAGCAAGCTGTCACAGCAGGAGACTTTGGATGATTTGTTCAAATTCAGAAAGTACCAATAGGATGATTTGGCTCAATTTACAATAAGGAGTTCAGTAAATTACTGCTTAAAAGAGAGTGCTTTCCAATTTTAAGCCAAATAAGTATCAAGTAGAAAAGTCATTAATAAGGAAGGGAGTGTGGTTCTGTACCCAGTCATTGATAGTGTGATGTATGGGAATGAGAAAAAAGACTGAAAGTTCTGTGGCAGTGGCAATGTTTTTTGGACCAACATAAATTAAATTGCTTGATGTGTGGAATAAAATACATAGTCTAGAGGTTCACTTACACTGGCTTAAGGAAGAACACAAGGTACAGTATTTTTCATTGTCAAAAACCTGTACCGAAACCTTGTTGAGACTATAGTACTGAAACTGATTTCCTTTGAAAGGTTCTTCAGACAGTTTCAGATGATTTCCCCACTCTTATTTATTGCTTTTGTTGCTTTTTAAATTATTTACCATTTTTTCACTCATCAAAGGCCCTCAAGCAACTCATTTAAAATAAAACAATGTAAATAGTCATAAACTGCCACTAATGTATAAGATATGACCAAAGCCAGCAGTAGCAGCAGCAGAAATGAACAGCCATGGAGCCAGCCCTACAGAATGCAAAGGTCTTCTTCAATACTGGATTAAGAGGGCGCCAGCTTGGCAAACCTCTTTGGGTATGGAGTTCCACAAGGGGAGGGGGTACCATTATTAATAAGACAAATGTAACAGTTCTTGTAACCAATGTTCCCTCTAAGCTGTGGAGTCTTGTGAGCAAAATTTCTACTTTCTGAGCTACTGGCATTAAAGTTGTGAGCGAGCGATTCAGCTACTGCATTAATTAATTTGTTCTGGAGCTGTCCTTCCTAAGCTAAGACAAAACTGTGTGAGCCAGAGGCTAAAAAACTGTGAGCTAGCTCACACTGACTCAGCTTAGAGGGAACAGTGCTTGTAACCATCAGTACAGTCTTGGTATACAGTGCCCCTCACATGACATCATTCACTGAGGTTCGTATGGGAGCCCCTTAAATTTATTTTACTTCATTTCTTGTCTGCCTTTTTCGAGAAACTGAAGGCAAATTACATAACTATAAAAGACACTGTCCTATGTACAGTGAACAGTGGAATGTTACAGGACCATACAAATGAAAGACCAATGAAATTTACAAGTATATTAAATCACATAAACTGGATTTCACAATTAACAGTATTCCAATAAATTAACATATTCCAGTAAATTGGATTTCACTACTAAAGGAGCGCTGAATACATCCAGTAAACAAGTATAACACATCCAGTAAATAATTCAGAATGGGGGGTGGGGGGGAGCTGCCTAAAAATTTCACAAGCAATTAAATTAAAACATTATTAAAAAGGTAAAGGTTCCCTTGCTCGAAAGCCAGTCGAGTCCGACTCTAGGGTTGCGGTGCTCATCTCCATTTCAAAGCCGAAGAGCCAGTGCTGTCCGAAGACATTTCTGTGGTCATGTGGCCGACATGACTAAACCCCAAGGCTCACGGAACACTGCTACCTTCCCACCGAAGTGGTACCTATTTATCTACTTGCAATTTCTTGCTTTCGAACTGCTAGGTTGGCAGGAGCTGGAACTAGAGACGGGAGCTCACTCCGTCATGCGGCACACTCGGGTCTCGAACTGCTGAACTACCCACCTTCCACAGCCTGCAGTCTTAACCACTTGAGCCACCGCAGCTCCTAAGAAACATCATTACTTACTAACTAAAAATCAATGCCACCTATGACCAGATCTGAAACCCAGCTAAAAGGGGTCTAGAGCAGATCTGTCATCCAAGACATCTCACATCAGAAAGGGCAATTTAGAGAAAATCAACGCCAGGGTGATTTTTGGTGGTAGTCTGGTTGCTGGTACGGTTCTATATGAAATTGCCCTTGCAAGACATCCCAAGGTAATCTATTTTCACTCCATTTTTAGCAGTGGCTTCTCTTTCACGCCTGATTTGCATTGAAGCTTCCCTCCCAGCCTCCCCTCTTTTCACATGATCCTCAGGATTGTCCACCCATGCTCTTTCAGTTTTTTTTAAAGGAACATGGATAAAATAGTATCACATAGTAATAACACAATACCTTTAAGAAAAACCTTTTTAAAATTCCACATATTTGCAAAAACTTCCGCCGATCACCTTGCCCCTTCTCTAAAAGGCAGGCTGAGCTGTGGGTGATTTTTTTAAAATAAGCATGAGTAATGCTGGATAGGAATAATGCAAAACCTTTAACAACCTTTAAAAAATCTTCATATATTTGCAGATACCTCCTACAATTCCCTCCCCTCTGTCTAAAAGGCAGGTGATTCTCTTCTATTATGCTAAATTGTTGCCCTTTGCAGTCATCTACAAGTGAAAAGAGTAACTGACATGTCACCAAAGTCCTGGAACTATGCTGTTTCCCCCTCAGATACAACAAATTGCTCATTGTAATGGTATCATGGCCAGGAAATACTGTTTTTTTTAAAGGTTTAACATAAAGCAGATTTGTATATGTGTGTGTGTAAAGAATGAGCTGTGGCGGGCACATGCAACAAGCCCCACCCCCTGCTCCCAGCTGCCAAGTTCAGCAGCAAGTAAATCTCCACACATGTTTCCAAGGAAGCATTATGCTTTATTAGATTACAAAACTGGTACCATATCCACAGGATTATTGTTAGGAATAACCAAGGAAACATCCCTACATATAGCAGGATGAGGCAAATGGCTAAGCAAATGATATTCTCGCGCGCGCGGGGGGGAATTCTCCCGGCGGGAGGATACGTAATAAGCGGGAGAGTCTCAGTGCCTCATGAGAGCTGAAAGATTCACACCAGCAGTGGAACGCAAGCCCTCCCCCCTTCACAAGGCCAGATAGATAACACCGTCTGGCAGCACTGGTTCTCACGGTCTCCCTATCGCTGTTTACGGCAAGTGGCGGAGCAGCGAGCAAGCCAGGATCAGAGAAGGGAACAAGCAAAACATGGCAGCTAGCTGACATCATGTGGAGTCAAGAAAAAAACCAATCGAGTCTGGCTAAAACATAGGAAATCCTTGGTATGAAAACAGCCCAGAGCGATGGGTTTTTTTTTAAAGTGATGAACAAATAACTGCCTCCTTTAGTTTCTGAGGGAAAATGCCCAGTATAAGTGATTGAATATGCGATTATTGCTCTGTTCTTAGATACATTATCTTTGCTTTTCCACAGACTTAACTGGAGCAAAGGTGGCATAATGAATGAATCTGAGGTCCCTCTGTTGTGCTTGTTTATTAATATTTATAATGTTTTAATGTGCAAAGCACTTTGTGGTTTCACTGTCATTTATCCTCACAACAACCCAATGAAATGGGTAGAAGAAACTGAATTTATTTACCTGACCAATAAATTCATGGATGAGATTACAATGCAAAATTTGGTCTCCAATCCACTGAAGTACATTGGCTTGCCACATGTATTGACGGCCATAACTACTTTGCATCATCTTTTGTCACAGCATTAACAGAAAACAATAAAGCAATACGGAGAGCTGAAGGAGGTATGAAATACAACATAGGTCATCAATTCATCATGGAATTCATCATGATAAATTTCATCAACAGGTTGTTCTTTGGAAGTATTGTAACTAATCCTTCATGAACTTGAAAAACAATGATAACTTCTCTCCAGCTATAAAGGTTTTTTTACAGTACAGACTTTTGTGTGGATTCAAACAAAGAAAAACTAATACTTGTTGGGGGGAAACCATGTAGGTGAGACTTTATAGGGTCCTCTAACATTATTTTTGTGGCAAAGGGCCTGCATAAGTGTTGCCATTTCACATGCCACAAAGGTAACATTAGAAACCTCAGATTACATGGGAAGGGCCCAAAACATGGTTCCTTCCTGTTCCACCATTGTTCTTCCTGGAAACTTGTACATTATTGTGGTACAAAGGAACCACCCCATGGTCTTCTCTGATGTGGCCCAAATATTCTAACTTTACTGGCACAGAAAAGAGCAGTACTGTACTGGCAGCCTTTCTGCAAAGCTAACAGCACAAGGGCCCCTGATTTTTTTGAAAGGGTCCAGTGAACAGTGCTGGTGTTGTGTCCTTGGATAATACAGATTTTTGTGGTTTGTGTAGTGAGTGTCAGTTGTGTTGTTCATAACTTAATGTATCCATTCAGACCAACTAATTTGAGCTTCAATTCAGTTAGCTTGCATTTCCAAATAAAAATCATGATTAAGCAGACTGGTTATATTAATCAAGTAGCTTGTTCCTGTAACCATTTATTTATTTTTCAGCATTGCATTAACTCCTATCTCTTCCATTTAATTAGTGATTTCTTATGTCGTACTCCTATAAGATGTTTTACTGAAAAGTTGGATAACAGCTTCTTATATTCCTGGGAAACCCATTGTCTTTTAAATGCAAGATATAAAATTACATTTCTTGTATGTTGCACTTAAGTGGGCCACAATCCAGCTAGAATTAGTCATGAACTAATAGTGCAATTCTATGCAGAGATATTCCAGTCTAAGTTAATTGATTTTATTGGGCATAGACTGCAGTAAGTCTGCACAGGGTTACACTGTCAATCCAATCCTGTCTAATTTCCTACTTGTGTGTTCTCTTCCATTTTTGAGACCCCCCCCCCATTTTTATCATGTTTATAACACTGCTTAACTCCCTTTTCTAGTTGATGGATGTAAATCCGGATGAACGGTCTTCTCAACTGAGTGATATCCAAGACATTTCTTATTTGGCTGATATCAACTGGGATGCAGTTTTACAGAAGAGAATAATGCCTGGATTCATTCCAACCGTAAGACAATGTGTTATGTTGCTGCTATTTTTTATTAGAGAGTGTAGTGGTTAAGAGTGATGGACTCTAATATGGAGAACTGGGTTCGATTCCGCACTCCCCCACATGAAGCCAGCTGGTTGACCTTGGGTCAGTCAGAGCTCTCTCAGCCCTGCAAAAAATAAGTCTAGCTCACCACCCAGCATGATGCTATTGAGCTAGAACTTAATGCTGCCAGACAATCTTTGGATCTCTTGGCTATATTACACACAATGCCATATGATAATTAATTTATTAATTAATTGTTTTTTTAGAAGCTGATGATGAGGATGATAGTAATGCATCTATATAATACCTTTTGGTACAGAAAGCATTGAATGCTGTTTAGGATATGTTGGTGGGAATTCCATACCCTAGCACAAAGAGAGTTTATGGAGTATATAAACACCTGAAGGAGACTTATAAATAGAAACATTTGGGATTTAGTAACTAATCATTCTGTAGTAGCCATGTTAATGAAAAGTTCAGTCCTTTTAGGGAAGAGCTCATTTCAAGGTTTGAGGTATAAACCACACTGTAAACCACATTCAGCTGTGTTTCAAATGATCTATCTACCCTTTTGTAGAAAGGCAAGTTGAACTGCGACCCGACCTTTGAACTTGAAGAAATGATCCTGGAGTCTAAGCCACTTCATAAGAAAAAGAAACGCTTGGCCAAGAAGGAAAAAGAAAGCAGTAAAGGTGATTCCATGGAGGTGAGACAGCTTCCAATTATTTTTCTACTCTTGCACCTTTTACCTTGAGTAGGTGGTTTTAGGGGTGGCATCATTGTTGCATGCAAGGCTCAGGGGCTGGATCCACCCAAAGGTGTTGCAGCATATTCTCTGTGGGGGGGCTGCCACATCAGCACCTTACAGATCATTTCCCATCCTTGGAAGTCTGTGCACTCATTTACTAGATGCTATAGAGAAGCTGACCTTGGCTGCAGCAGCTTTCCATTGGGTTGTGCTGCAGCACACCCTATAAACCAAAAGCTGGATTTCCCACCCTGGGGCACGCTGCTATTTTATGTCCCAAGAGTAAGGACTGCCCCACTCCCAGGACCACCGGAGAATGGAAGATTTGTATTCACTTACCATGAAGTTTCCTTTCTTGGTGGTCCGGGAGTGGGGCAGTCCTACCCACCCAGGTTTTGGGGGGGGGCAGTTTCCGGAGGGTTTTTTTTGGGGGGGATGTAGAAACTGGATGAATGTTTATGAAGTTTCTCTGAGATAATAAAACAAAAAATTGTGAGTTAATTGGGTGAGAGAGCGACAGAGGGTTTCAATCTTGGTCTACACCTGCTGGAGGGGCATGAAGTTACAAGATTGGTTGCCCTGAAAATCGAGTTTCACTATGGTGGGGAGAAGTGTTTTTCTTAGTGTGATGTTGGGGGATGCACAGCTTGGAGATGGCTGGGATGTTCCCAGGGGACAGGCCCCTCCCCTTCTTGGATTGATCTGAGAAAACCAACCCTGTTCCAGAGGAGGAGCCTATTCCCAAGAGTAAGGACTGCCCCACTCCCGGACCACTGAGAAAGGAAGCTTCACGGTAAGTGAATACAAATCTTCCATTCTTCTCCACACCCCTTTCTTTCAAGTTCAAAATGCCAGTGATTTTTTTCCGGCTTTGTCTTATTTTGAGAAGTATTTTGCAGATAACATTGTCAGTGTGGGACTTGCTGAAGGGCATGTGAGACGTAACATTCATGGCTGCCATGCTACAGCCATCTTGTGGGGATGGTTCATGTATTGCTGACTGAAACTGGGAATCCTGTCACTACCCTTTCTCTTGTGATCACATTGCTTAAGCAGCCACATTATAGTAGCATATGAAGGGGCCCAATTACTCAGTCTGGGATAACGTGGAAAACTATGGCTGCATACTGACAAGCTTTTAGGAAAGAGCAGTTCATCATTATCTAAACAATAATTAATCTGTATTCTGCCACAAGATGAGCATTTTACCATTCTTTTTTTACCAAAGAGAAGGGCATTATATCCCAATATCCCAGTTATTGGTGCTCCTTTTTAATCACTTCTTTATTCACTGGCAAAACCTGTATTTTGGTACCTTGAATGCCTACCTGAGCCGTATGCTGAAGATTTCTAATCACCTGATATTTTTTCTTGCTTCCATAATGATAGGCTTACATCCTTCAGAAAAACCTGGAGTCACTCGAAAGGGACTTTCTCATTTTCAACAGAGAAAAGTAAGTATTGACCTGAAAATGTAGACTTTGTCTTGGCAAGTTTACTGTAGCATGTCAATAAGACTCCCTAGTTATAATGAAGTCAGATGAGTGTTCCTCAGATAAATAAGAAATGAGTTTGGCAAGGTCTGTAGGAACATACTGGAGATTAGGCAGTGTGCATAGGTTTTCACTGGCTTGCTGTTCAAATGTACGAGGACCAGAAAACTTCACCAAAGTAGTGAGTCCTGCTAAATTTTAATTGTGAAGTCACGTAATAAAATACAGCATGGAAAAAAGTGGGCTTATATGTCCTTCAGGAAAGAAATGATGTCATTAAAGAATGATTGTTCAGTTCCAGCAATAACAGGTAGATGTTCTATGAGCAGAAATAATTTTTCTTGAGACTTTTTTACAATAGTGGCCAGTTTGCACCTTGAAAGTCCACTACTGCATAGGTAGTCTTGCCTAGTGATGTCTTAGCTCTGCTTTTGGATAATTCAGCAATATTAATTTTCCAGCCCCAGTGGCAGTGTGCCCCATACAGAGTTTTCCAGAAAACACTGTCATGGCTACACCTCTAGTTACCTATTGGTGAGCCCGAGAAACTGAATAAGTCTATGCTCATGTAGTAAATTACAAGATGCAAAAAACTGACCCAGTTGTCAATTTCAGTGCTAGTAAATATGGTGCTGTATTAAGAGATAAGACAGTATGTACTGGAGATTCATAGTACATGTGGGGAATGGCAAGGACTTGGCAGGAGCATCTCATTTCCCCCTCCCCCACTATTTCTTGTTTCCCTTCCCTGAAAGCCTCTAGAGGCTCTTCCCTTGTCCTGTTTCTTTCCTCCTGGCAGCCTTTCCAAGGGAAAACTCTAGGCAGTTCCAGGTGGGGTGGACTCAGTTGTGCAGTGCCAGCTGGCAAGCCAGCTCAATAGTGTGGTGTCAGTCAACATGCTGGGCCCAGTTACACCATGTGGAACCTGCAAGGACTGGGGGGGGGGGGCTCACTTTCCCCAGTAACCCCCATCCCACACTATTTCTTCTTTTCCTCCTCTTGGCAGCCCCTATATCAGTTTTCCCTGCTTCCTTCTTTCTTTCCCACCCACCAACCCAGTGGCTACTCTTAGACTTGGCCTCAATGAGTCTTCACTTAAGGCTAAAACAGCCCTTGAAAGAACCCTGTTCCATCTATCTGCCTTTTACTGACAGAAACCAAGCAACTGGCATTACTGTTGTGTTTGCCTAACAACCTCCGCAAATACCAGTGGGATCTTCTTTCTTAAAAGTACCTGTGTTGCTTCTATTATTTGCAGTTATTAACCCCCTGGTTGTTGTTGTTTTTTTAATTTATGTGTTTAGATTTTCTGCAAACCTGGGACTTTGCCCAGGCTAGCCTGATCTCATCATATCTCAGAAGCTAAGTAGGGTCAACCCTGGTTAGTACTTGGATGGGAGACCAAGGAAGTCCAGGCTTTCTCTTCAGAGACAGGCAATGTTAAATCACCTCTGAACGTCTGTTGCCTTGAAAACTCTAAGGGGTCACTGCAAATCAACTGTGACTTGACACCCCCCCCCAAAAAAAGTTGTCTCATCTGTTCATGGTTGCAGTCTCCAGATTTAAACATCCACAGATTTGTTCATGTTGAGAATTAGATATGCTGATACGGCAGATGGCAAATAGACATCTCATAGGTTGCTGGGTCTCATTGTTGCATAATTAAGAACTTCAGTTTCTCTTCCTTTTCTTTCTCAGGATGAGGAAACAACATAATGAAATGCAAGAGAACCTGACACTGGCACAAACCAAAGATGACCAGGAAGAAGAAGATGACCAGAATAATAATCTGTGAAATCTATTTAGTGTCAGCTCTGGTGATACTTTTGAAGGTTCTGGTTTGCAACTTCACTGCTTCATGGAGCATCAGAAACTGCTGTCTTGTCAAGGCAGATGCCTTGCTCTGACGCTTCCAAACCTGAAGCTGAGTATCTCCTTCTGCCGTAAGGAGTTAAGCTCTAGTATCTTGCCTCAGTAAATAAGGCACAAATTCTCATTTTATGCTTTTTATTTTTTTTAAAACTTGATCATAGACAGCAAAGAATGGTTTCCCCCCAAAAAAGGAAGCAAAACGGTGGAAGGTCAATTTCACATTTCCTTTATGTAGCATTTCTTTCAGCAAGACATTGGGATATTGATATCAGATAACAGTCAGCTGCTTATAGAAAAACATAAGGTCTTTATTAAGAGTTTGCTTGTTGGGTGGCTGCATATTTTAACAGATGTTTCAGAAAGAGGGGCTAGAACCACAAATGCAGTGCAGGGGATTCCAGTGGCGATATCAAATGTTGTTAGTAATAGCAACTGCTCTGTCCTACAGCTTATATTCAATGCACAACCTAAAAATATACAAAGAGAAGTTCTCTTTTGTTATAGGCTCTTTCTGATACTGGCAATATATGTATTAAGTAGCAATCAAAAGATTAATTCAGTGTGACCTCTGACAGAGTATGTGAATAAGGCCTTAGAGCTGCTATGTGAGTCAGAAAGCAAATCAGTGATCAGATTCCAGAATGGTAGCTGAGCCTTATTAGTCTGCTGTAGCAAAGAACAACAGAGGGTTTAGTGGACCGTGAAGCCTAGCAGATTTATTGTGACTTAATTTATATAATATGTAACTCTTTAAGGTCTACCACTTGCTTATAGATGGAATGCACCAGCAAGTTCAGTAGCATACTTCAACCATTATGTTGGACAGGAGGAATGATTATAAGCATTTTTCATAAGGGCAACTACAATGAAAAAACACAGTGCTGTTTACTCAGGTTACCTGCTAAAGGTTGATTTTGTGTGGTTGGTGACCATAAGGTCAATTGTATATTTTCCATGTTGTTAAGTGTTTTATGAAGCTTTGTAGGATTAGGTTGCTATTTGAGCCAATATAAATTCAGATCTCCTAGGAGCTGCCAAAAGTCTGAGGTCTGGTGTGGGTTTATCAAGCATTAGGTTAGCCTCACATTTTTAAGACTTTTAGGATAGTGTGTAGCCATCAAAGGCTGACAATGAGCCCCACCAAACTCTTCTTACACTATTTACATTGAAACAAAGCCAGAATCTCAGAATGGGTTCTTTTCCCAGGCTTTTACAATACTAGTTAAAAAGGGGTAAATAATTGTTCACCTCTAAAGGTAAAGGTTTCCCTTGCTTGAAAGCCAGTCGAATCCGACTCTAGGGTGCGGCCAACCTAAATAAAATGGTAACAAATGGCCTTTCATTTTCAAGCATGTGAATGAACTTTCTCAGAAACTAGCAGACATCATTTTAAAGTCTCATTGACTTCAAAAGAAAAATTATGCCCCTCCCCATTAATATTAATAGGAGTATTTCACAGATGTGTTTAACTCTGACTCGATGGTGATTAAAAGATGCTGGGCACAGTTTTGAAGAAGGACATGGAGTTAGTGTTCATTTGTATAATCTATCAAGCAATCCAAACTTTTCTATAGGCACACTGCAAATTTTCTACTGCCAAAGGCAGTCAGGCTTCTCCTGGATTTGCTTCTGGAATATGTAGCTCATCTGTATGCATTAAGCATCCACACTGGAAGAACAGCGTGATAAGCCCCCCCCCCCTTAAATAGACAAACCAAACTACTGGACGTTAAAGTAGAATAACCATCTTGGGGGTAATAGGAAATAAGAGCTATATTCTCTTAATCCCATTGACTGCATCATAAACCCGTCTTACGTACACAGAAAATAGCTTAGTTTTGAAGCAAACGTTCAATCACTGTTTTAATAACTCACTCCCAGGTTATGGTCCAGGCTCCCCCGTCTGCTTTATTTTGGGATCAATGATGAGTCCAATGGCAGTAGTCCTCCTGAGAGGTAATCATTCCAAAACCAGACAACATTTGTATAGAATTCTCCCCCAAACAGCTGAAGTTGTTTTGGGATGATAACTGCAACCTTGACAGTACCACCAAGAGTTTATGCGACCATTACACTCAAAAAAGGTGCTGCTTGATAGAGATCTTTTATCTGAAACTCTGCTGTAACCTTGTTCATCACAGGACAATATCATCCTGTCCAAAAGATGGTCTTCGTTCAGTCCTGACACAGTTACTATAATACTATAATATCTGAACCAATTTTTCAATCTGTACTATATTTTGTCCATCTCATATTGCAGGGACACCTAGTTGACAGTACCAGCTTTAGCTGTTCTCTGTTGATGCAGAGATCAAGACAGAACAGCTGAACATTCACATATTGTTTCTTACCTGGCAGGTGCCCAACCATCAGTGGAAAATCGAGAGATCCGTGGTTCACAAATATTGTAACAAAGTAAATTAACCGGTCCCTGTTGCTCTGCAGTCTCAAGAGAAATAACTACATCCTTGAAGACAGTTTTTATCCCACTTATCAGATACTACCTTGTAAGCCTTAGCACTGTGTAGAGCTAGCAGACTCCCTCCAATTCTGTTTGAGTGATGTGTAAGGGGAAAGCCTGCTTCCAGCAGATAGCTCTATTACAGATGTACCTTCCTGCTCTGGGAAGCCAGATAATGGGGAAGGGGGGGGGAGTTTTCACAAAATGGATACTGGACAGGGAAGAGATTATTCAGTGTTTGCTTTTTCTCTCAAAAGGCTGCATGAAAGCTACTCTGAGTGGCAGTGTCAGGTGTTCCACTTCTATCAGTTGAAAAGTACCTATGGCATCACCAGTGATATCAAGTAGGTGCCCAAGACATGCAATTAAATTCTACTCAGCACTTGCTAACACGGCAGGCCTGTTTGCTTATGGCTTAAAATTAGTAGTTTACAGCAACACCACACTACAGTTTGAGTGAGGGAAAACGTGTTTTCCATCAGTTGGCACTGGGGGGGGGGGATTCCTGGATGTATTCCACAACAGGAACTGTGCATTTAATGTACAATAAAGTTCTTTTGAAAGCCTCATGTCTAATTTGTATCCCAAAATGATTTACACCATGTTTAGGTAAGGATCCAAAGCCCAATATTCATCTTCAGAATGCTAGAAACAAATAATCTTTGGATTTAAAAGGCCATATACTACTGGCTGTTTTGGTACTGCTACTGGATTGCAGGATTTATAGGTGCACTTTTGCCCTCTAATGGTATGTGTAAAGTTCTGTCAAGTTGCAGCCAACTCATGGCAACCCCAGCAAGGGCCTTGCATGGGAAGTGAGAAGTAGAGTTGGTTTGCCACTGCCTTCCTCTGCAGAATCTTCCTTGGTGGGTTCCCTTCCAAGTACTGACCCCTCTTTTGCTTCCGAGATCGGATGAGATCAGGCTATACCATGCTGTCTTCCCTCCTTGACCTCTGATTATCTCTAAGTAGTAATCTCCCAAGAAAAGTTCTGACAAGTGAATTTGCATCTAGCACATTTTAGAGCTTAGTTAGAGGAACAGAGCATCTGTATAGAAGTGTGGTGATAACACAGACTAGCTATCTGCCCCCCAGTAGTAAAAAACATTTCCTCAAATGCAGCTCAAATGGACACAAACAGAGCTTGGCTAGTACATTGAGTAATGTGTTTTTAGTTATTTATATAGTGCCACCAAACTACAGTAAGTTTTTAAAAATATCACTATTCATGTTTGTTTGGCAAAAGTCAGCTTGTCAGTGCATTTAGTCATAGTAGCAGACAAAGGGGAAATATCTGGAAGGTTAAAGAGTTCAGGAGGGCTGTCGTATAACCAGCAATCACTCTTCCAAAAGGGAAAAATCACATACAAGCGGCATAGTGGGTTTCTGGCAGTAGCTGTGCCTAGTTGGTTTAAGACAGATGCATTAGCCAATCTGCCAACCTGTACTTCTGATTGTCCCCTATTGCATTCCTACCAGTATTAGCCCCTGACCTCCACATCCAGTATGGGCTATAGTCACTGCCCAGGGAGACTATTACATAGCAACTAAGACTATGGAGGAGTAGCAGTAGAAATATGAGATCATTTAGAAGACCAGTTCTTTTTGTTGTAATAATGGGGTGTTTTTTTTAAGACTACCTATACATAAAATGTAGGAGGAAAGTGTGATGACATAAACTGCTTTGGGTACACATTGGAGGGGAAAGTGGTATAAATATCTAAAATAAATAAATATAGGACACAATACATGCTCTTAAATGGCATTCATTCATTTCAATGAGGCAACTGCAAGAAGCCAGCAAACTATTTCCAGTGCCCTAAAGAGATATTCTGTTATAGAAGAGTCTGAACTGAGAAAGCTTTTACTGTACTGCACTACCCAATATACATTTCCTGATAGTCTTTACTCAAAGTGATCTGGACAATTAAAAAGTTGCAGTTGTGATTCAGCTCACAGCTGCTAAGAGTACAGATATTTATTTACATACCTACAGTGAACTCCAGTTTTTGGCTCCATTAATGGGCTGATGAAGCTATTCTCAAAATGAGGCCATTCAGTGATAACTGTTGAAGATATTCTTAATTTCCATGGGGGGGGGTAACTTTGCAGTTACACTATACTCACATTTCAAGTTACATTAACATGAAGTACAACTTAAGAGAAACTATTTGATTTCTTCTTTAGCACCCTCAGAGATTGTAATACTGGTACTCGCGTAAGACCAGCTCATTTGCCATTTTGTCACAAGTGATTAGCAGTGAGGAGTAAAGTTATGTGCATGTGAACCAGCTGTTGTAGATTGGCTGATGTTCCTGCATGTGTTAATTTGCAAGCAGGTGTGCACAGTGTGTAATAAAACGTATCCTATAGTATTCATTAACCTGCCATATATTTCTGCTATATGTGAGGACAGAGGAACCCAAAACACAACATCCACTGCTAAACATTACAGGGAAGAAGAGACATAAGACAGTATTTCAGCTGGGCCTTGACAATAAGATGCAAAAAATTGACCAGCAATCTCAAATCCCCAAATATCTACTTCTTTGAAGAATCAGACAAGATGCCTGAATCTGGACAACCATAAGTATTACCATAACCATTACCTTCTCTAAGACCTTGCTCTGCTCTCTACCAAGTGCTGGTAAATAAAGATACCATCTGTAAAAGTCCCCCCAACAACAGCCAGGAATAAAAAGACAATGTATTTCAAACTGATTAGCGCTTCTAAACTATGGGAGGACCACTACCTGTACGATAAAATTAAACCTGGTGATTTGCACTAGACCATCCAACTGGTACAGCAGAGAGTAGCCAACATTTTCACCATCTGAACAGGTAACTCGATTAGCTGATAGAATGACTGCACAGATGCTGTTAAGGAATACATAAATCAGATTCATGGAAGACATGTGAAATGTCTAACCATGCTGGGCATACTAATCTGGTCAAAGGTTCTGGAAAACCCAAGTTCAAATTCCCACTTCGGTCACAGAAACTCACTGGGTGACCTTGTGTCAGGTTCCACAGCAAGTAACTCTTCACACACGTTTCCTAAGAAGCGTTATGCTTTATTAGTGTACAAGACTGGTACCATGTCCACAGGATTATTGTTAGGAATAACTAGAAGGTGGGAACATCCCAATACATATAGCTGGGCAAGGCAACTAGCTAAGCAAATGAACTTTGAGCACGCGCACGGGAAGACTCCCGGTGGGAGATTACATAATGAGCGGGAGAGTCGCAGGGTTTCCTAAGAGCAGAAAGATTCACACCAAATGTGGACCGCAAGCCCTCCCTACTTCACAAGGCCAGACTGATAACGGCGTCTAGCTCCCATGGTCTCCCTGGCATGTTTACTGCAAGCAAGCGGGAACAGGGAAGAGCAGAATACACATAAATGGCAGCTAGCTGACATCCTGCCCCCTCAAAAACACATCAACCCCCCCACAGCCGACAGGGGACCGCCTGGTTTTTCTGGGAATTGGGCATAAAATTTACATAGGAGTTTGGGGGCCCACATGTCTTTTCCCGCCACCCACTTCCGATGTTCGGGACCCCAATGCAGCCATTCCATGAGGTAGAACAATTGCCCACATTTCATTTTAGAGTCCAAAATCGCAGATTATTTCATGATGTCCCTCCCCTTTTACCAGAATTGGGGGCAGCAGGGATTAAATGTTTGGCAAGGCTTCAGTAAACTGAAATGGAAAATTGGATGAATGTTCCACAAGTTCTTAGGAAAGACCAATTCAACAGTCACTTCATTAATCAGCCTAACAACTTTAAATGGCCCAATGTATTTCCATGCCAACTTTTGGCACAACTGTGACAAACGTAGGTTTTTAGTAGATACATATACAGAGTCCCCAGGCTGCAGAGCCCAACCCTCCACCCTCTTCTTGTCAGCCTGATGTTTGTAAGTGGCTTTAGCCAAGTCTAATGCTTCGCAGATCTTGGGCCACGTCTCTCTCAGTGCAGAGCTCCATTCAGAAGCCTCCCCCTCCCTTTCCCCAGAGTGGAAGTCAGAAAGGGGATCGGGGGGCTGTCATAACCAAAAGCCGCTTTGAATGGTGACATTCCTGTAGAAGCGTGGTAAGAATTGTTATGACAAAATTCAGCAAGAGTCAGTAGGTCTGTCCAATCATCCTGTTGGAAGTTTGTGAAACACCTCAAATATTGTTCAAGGATTTGATTAACCCGTTCGGACTGGCCATCGGTCTCTGGATGATAAGCACTGCTCAGGCCCTGTTCAATGCCCATGAGTTCCAGGAGCTCACCCCAAAACTTTGGAACAAATTGGGGCCCCCTGTTCATTATTATTTTGGTAGGTAGTGTGTGTAGCCTGACCACATGGTTGAGGAAAGCTTTGGCCAAAGTCCGAGCCATTGGCACAATGGGGAAAGGAATGAAATGAGCCTGCTTGGAGAATAAATCCACAACCACCCAAATTACCGTCATGGCCTTGCTGGGAAGTAAAGCTGTGATGAAATCCATGGAAATAACCTCCCCTGGTCTATTTGGCGTTGCTAATGGTTTCGGTAATCTGGGGGGCTTCCCCTTCCTGGGTTTACACATAATGCACGTTCAACAGGAGTGTACAAATAGAGACAAATCCTTGCGCATGTGGGGCCACCAGAAGGTGCGTTGTAGGAGATGTAGTGATTTCACAAGACCTGTGTGGGCAGCCGGTTTAGATCCATGCACTAGCCCCATAATTTCCCCCCGCAACAGGTTTGGAACAAACAATTTTGTGTCTTTATACCAACAACCATCCGGCCTCAGCGCCAACTTCCCCCCCCCCCTCCACTTCCCACTTGTCGAGCTCCAAAAAGGTGGTGGTGAATTTGGCCTCCCATCCCCCAGGAGGGGAGGGCAGAGAGGAAACAAGTTTAGCCTGCCTCCATGTTGTTACCGCCCCGCCCAGGTGGAAAGGTGTAAACATAGACTCTAGGACCTCCTCCCGCCGGCTTTCGTGCTGCGGGAGGTGGGACAAGGCATCTGCCAGCGAGTTCGCTTTCCCTGGGAAATGGTGGAGAGTGAATCGAAAAAATCAGCCCATCGGAGTTGCTTGGCATTTAAGTTATGAGGGGTGTGAAGCATTTCAAGGTTCTTGTGATCTGTCCACACTTCATATGGTACCCTTGCCCCTTCCAGCCAATGTCTCCATGTCGAGAGAGCCAGCCGGATTGCCCCAGCTTCCCTGTCCCAAACCGACCAATTGTGCTCGGTGGTGAATTTATGAGACATGTAGGCTAAGGGATGGAGTTCACCATCCGCTCTTTCTTGCAAAATTTATTTATTTATTTATTTATTTGTTTAGAGATTTGTATCCCGCCCTACCCTTACGGCCCAGGGCGGCAAACAAGCGGCAGCGCCGGAAATAAAACATAGATTACATTAAAACCTTAACAATTTTAAACTAAAATGGTGCTCTACAATTCAATTTTAAAAACTTCAAGATGGTCGATATCCCTCACTGGCGGCCGATGGTAGACGAAAAACAGGAACGCCAGAGAATGTTCCTCTTGGGGCAGCAACAACCCTTGCCCCTTTAAGCCAGGGAGATGGTAAATCACGCCACGGTGGTGGTAACGTGGCGGCGGCGGCGGCTCCTACTCGAAAGCCTGGCGGAAGAGCTCCGTCTTGCAGGCCCTGCGGAACTGTACCAGGTCCCGCAGGGCCCGGATCTCCGCCGGGAGCTCATTCCACCAGGTAGGAGCCGCCACCGAGAAAGCCGCCCCACCCATAGCTACATCTGAGGCATCTGTTTGCACCACAAACTTTTTTGTTTCGTCCAGGTGTGCAAGGATGGGCTCGGTGGTGAAAAGGGTTTTCAGCTTGTCGAACGCCTCCTGGCATTCCTGGGTCCACAGCAACTTAGCTCCAGGCTTAGTAGCTTCAGGACCTTTCCCCTTCGTTTTCAGCAAGTCAGTGAGGGGTAATCTCACCTGGGCAAAGTTCGGCAGAAAGTTTCTATGGAAATTGACAAACCCTAAAAAACTTTGGAGTTGCCGGCGAGTTCTGGGGGCCTCCCACCCCAAAATGTCTTTAACCTTCCCCCGGTCCATTTCCATGCCCCGTGGGGAGATGTGGTAGCCCAAGAAATCAATTTCTGTCCAAGTGTGAGTTCCACACACCAGAAATCAATTTCTGGTGTGTGGAACTCGCACTTGGACAGTTTGGCAAACAGTTTGTGCTTGTGCAACTTTTTGAGGACCTCTCTCACCAACTGCACATGGGAGGTCTTGTCGGGGGAGTAAATCAGAATGTCGTCCAAGAAAACAAGCACCCCCTTAAACAGATGCTCATGCAACACTTCATTTATCAAATTCATGAAGACCCTCGGGCCCCCCTGAAGAGCAAAAGGCATCACCAGATATTCAAACTGGCCCAGAGGAGTATTGAAAGCGGTCTTATACTCATCCCCCTCTCTTAAGCGCACCCGAAGCGTCGCACAGATCAAGTTTGGAAAAGATTTTCCCTTTAGCCACTTCGGTGAGGAGATCCTTGATCAATGGCATTGGGTACACATTTGTAGAGGAGACAGCATTCAACCCCCTATAGTCTGTGCACAGACGCAAACCCCCATCCTTCTTTTTTTGTAAGAGAACAGGAGCTGCATACGGGGAGGAAGCGGGTCGGATGAAACCTCGCGCAAGGTTTTTGTCAATAAACTTCCGCAACTCCACTTTCTCCCAGGGGCTCATGGCATAGATTTCCCTTTTGGCATTTTGTTGCCCTGGCAGCAGCTTGATAGCACAGTCAGAATTGCGATGGGGGGGGGGCAGCTCATCAGCTTCAGCTTCGCCAAACACTTGAGCCAGATCCCTATATTCCTGAGGGATTTAATTCCTCAGCAGCTAAGCATGCTCGAACCTGGTCACTGACAGGCGTCACCCCCCACTTCGGGTTCCAGAGGTGACTTTGGCATCTGTGGGAGATTAACTTTACCACTCTGTCCCCCCACAAAATATACGGATCATGCCCATGGAACCATGGGTTTCCCAGTACCAAGGGGAATCTAGCCCCTGGGGCCACGATAAAGGTCCTTTCCTCCCAATGATCCCCTGCCCCCATGCGTAATGATACAGTCTCGTATTTACAGGTGTTAGCCGAACTGCTTTATCTACAGCAGAGGCAAGACTAAATGTTTGGGGTCCCTTCGCCTGTGTATACAGAAGTCCAAAACCGACCCAAGGAATTTCCCAGTGGTATTAACGGAGACGAGACTAGTACCTTGAAATCAATTTTCTTTTTACTAAGTAATACTATTTGGTTCACATACATACAAAAACGGAATCACACACACAATCATACAAGTTCCTCAGGGTTACAAGAGTAGGAAATAGTCACTTTTATACTAAAGGATGGGAAAGGGGAGTAGCAAATACTTATCTGATCCGAAGCTTGACCTTCTCAACGAAGAATACAGGAAGACTAGAATAACTATAGGAAATCTATATGCACACGGTTGGAACCTGCCAAACACGTGTGGACCTTTGTGGCTGCAGTCCACGAGGTCAGTAAGAACAGAGAGTTACTTGTACAGCAAGGCTGTACGTAAATAGCTTAAGAGAGAAGATGGCTAGCGGGGTCCAAACTGTTGCACCTCACTGTATATAGGGGGGCTCTTGGGGGCTGGCATTGGTGCCATCCTCCTTGTCCTTCCCACCTGTGGTCCGTCCCAAGAACTAATACTATTGGTTATTAAGCAATGACGTACCTACCTAAGAGGAGTGGGCAATATTGAAATCTAAACCTTTAACTCAGGGGAGGCATCTGGTCAAGGTGTGAAGATGGTACCAAGGCAACCTTTGATGTGTAGAGAGATGTAGCTTGGTCCCAAGCCATAAAACAACCATTCTACAGGAAACTGTCTTTTTGGATGCAAACCAGATACCAAGGGTTACGTGTCTCCTTACAGTTCATGCATGGTAGTTGAAACCATAAAAGTTATCGTTTGTACTGACCCATAATGGCGATGCTTTCTTCTTCCTCAGGCTGGGGCTGTTTGAGTGCAAACCTCATTAGCATAAAGTGCAGGCAGAGCATCTCTTCACAGTATTCAGAGCACACAGCTTTCCCAAACCCATAGGGAGTCATAGTCACAGTCCATGGCAGTGAGTGTGTGTCAGCAAACATAAATACATAAAAGCAAATATTCATTTCATCTGCTAACACAGGGTTCTTTCATCGGGGATCCATCCATTTGGGTAAATACTAAGGGCTCGGTCAACTTGACCACATCTGCATCCAAGGCAGCGACCAGGGAGGGGTTAATTAAATCTCGCCCACACCCCGAGTCGATGAGGCCCTGGACCCTGATGTGTGTGCCCAGCGCGGGATTTATCAAAGTCACAGTCACGAAAAAGAGGGGTTCAACAGCAAGTAACTCTTCACACACGTTTCCTAAGAAGCGTTATGCTTTATTAGTGTACAAGACTGGTACCATGTCCACAGGATTATTGTTAGGAATAACTAGAAGGTGGGAACATCCCAATACATATAGCTGGGCAAGGCAACTAGCTAAGCAAATGAACTTTGAGCACGCGCACGGGAAGACTCCCGGTGGGAGATTACATAATGAGCGGGAGAGTCGCAGGGTTTCCTAAGAGCAGAAAGATTCACACCAAATGTGGACCGCAAGCCCTCCCTACTTCACAAGGCCAGACTGATAACGGCGTCTAGCTCCCATGGTCTCCCTGGCATGTTTACTGCAAGCAAGCGGGAACAGGGAAGGGCAGAATACACATAAATGGCAGCTAGCTGACACCCTGGACCACTCACTCTGTCAGCCTGATCTATCTCACATAGTTGTTGCTGTGAGAACAAATGGAGAAGGGAGGACTGCTATCATAAACTGTCTTAGGTACCTACTGTGGAGAAAGGCACACAGAACACCCCCCTCCCCGTGGGGTGGAGCAGTGTTAGCCGGCGAACGGAAGTCCAGCTCGCAAGATTAAAAAGCCTAGAGAGATCTCCTCAGCATGAAGAAATCCTGTAATGGGCCGTTCCGGCAAGGTGGTGGCAGTGCGGCACTACAACTCAAAGGAGTTTGGAGAAAAGCTGACGCCATCAAACCAGGCTGAGGAAAAATGCCGTCTGGATCACGTCTCATCTTCAAAACTGAACGAAACCCTCATCGGCAGCAAACGTGTGTGAATTAAAATGTATATATGTTGTCCGCCCCTACCCCACAAATCATTGTTAGTCCCTCGTAATATTGAGTAACTGTAAATCGCTCAGAGCCAGCAAGCCCTAAAGGATTGAGCGATCAATTAATTGAAAGATTATTATTATTATTATTACTGTAACTGTCTAAACAAACACAAGTGTATATTGGGGTGTGTAAAAATTTTTTTTTGGGTCCATTCGGATTCGGCCGAATTCGGCAGAATCCATTTCAGCTGGCAGTAAGACTCCCACATGTCAGTTTCGTCAGTACTAGCTGATTCGGGAGTCTTTCGGCCAGCCGAATGTCAATTTCAGCCCCATTATATCCTATGGCAATTGAAGTCAATGGAGAAAACATAGGGTATATTCTGGAGGCTGGAGGGGAGGAGGCTTGAGGGAGAGACTCCAAACTCGCAGGTTAGCTTGCTGGAGCCTCTCCCCAAGATACCAACCATGTTTCAAAAGCATTGGACCAGGGGGTCCAATTCTACGGGCCCTCAAACAGGTTGCCCCTATCCCCTCCATTGTTCTCTATGGTGGGATACCCTGCAAGTTTGGAGCCTCTCCCTCAAACCCCCTCCCCTCCAGCCCCCAGAATATACCCTATGTTTTCGCCAATGACTTCAATGGCCCATAGGATATAATGGGGCCGAATTGCCGCTGAAATTCAGCGGCAAGCCAATTCAGATCAGAGAACCTGAATCAGCCTGCAGCAGCCTGAAAGGGGTCCGAATGGGCCATTTTCGGGGGTGCATTCGGTTCGGACGAACTGAATGCACATCCCTAATGCACATGTGCTTAGCTTTCTTTCACTGGAACCAGCAGGCCTTAGAAAACAATGGTATCCAGCTTTCTGTCTGAGAACAGATTTCTTTATGTCAATCAATCTAGTTGAGATGAGAAACTAATTTATTTGGTTTCTGAACTAATGTTGAGAATGTACTCAGTCCCTTAAAGATTGTATTTAGTAAATTTTACTCATATCTAATTTCCCTTATAGACCACAACATAGGAGTGTATGGGCCCTGTATTTTGAGAATTTGGCACCAACTTGTGGCAAAATGGTAGTATGACATCAGTCACAAAATTTGAAGAATCTGTAAGCTCCATTCCTGAGCAAACCATGCCACAGGAACTCCTGAAAACTAGCCAGCATTCCTCCTCCATGAGGAAATATCAAGCTGTCCAAAAAAGAAATAAGACCTATGGCCTTGCATAACTGTCCTGGGACCCAATACCTCTCCCCCCAACATGGACTGTAGTTCCTTGTGCAAGTTTTTTTTAAAAAAATTAAGGTACTGATTTAGGGGGTACCAGCTTGGTTGTCTGTCCCTCCCAACCTCAGATAGTAGGCCTTAGAACAAAGGAATTATAAGCACATGAATAATGTTTGCTGAATATAAATCACTGCTACCAATTTTGTCTTGTATGAACCAGCAAGACCCAAAGCGAAGATTATAGCTTTATCTATGACAAAAGCCACCTTGGGTTCCTTACTGGTAAAAAAAAATAATATTCATCTAGAAAACCCACTAGAATAGTTTACATTTGACAAGAATATTTTAAAAATATTTTTTTAATGTACAACATAGATTGGCAGGAAGCACATTTGGCATAAATAAGGATATGTCTAGACAGCAGTATTCCATGCTTTGCATTCACCGCATGAAATCAAATGCCTCATGAACCCACTTTGTAGGCTGCATAACTCATGGTAGTCCCACAATTGGGTCTCCACAGTGATAACTGGCAATGGACGCATGGCTGTATTACAAGTGTGTGGGCTTCACGAGGGCTGTGGTGGACTATGCCCACATTCAAAATCACCATGGGGCATGCTGTGAATGTCAGCAAATTGTGTAGACTCAAAAAAACTTAGTACGCCTTACCCTTCCAAAGATTATGGAATAAAAAGGAACCTCAAGAATCACTGCATGTCTCCACAAGGCTAAAAGAAATGCTCGCCACAACTTTGCTGAGCAGATCAATTATCTATTTTTTTTATCTGAAAACAAGTTCAGATGATGGGAGAGAGAAGCTTGGTCTTACACAAGTTCAGACTACTTGTTTTCTTGAAATAAAGGATAGCATGCTCTGTTTACCCTCCCCAAAAGGAATAGAAACTAATCTCTCCTTATATATAATTGAATAGTGGGTGCCAAAGTTCTAAAATGCACTCCTTTAGTGTATGGACGCTTGAACTGTCAGTCAGAAGACGCTGGCTGGGTTGACTGGCTGCTTTGTGCAGTCCCGCCCAGTGTTTCAAGGTCTTTTGCATATGGAAGCTGATTGGACTTCACTGCATTCCACACCTCAAACTCACCCCCCTCCCCGCAAGGCAGTTGGAATGTCAGTTGCATATGGAACCTTCAAGGTCTTTTGCATATGGAAGCTGATTGGACTTCACTCCATTCCACACCTCATACTCCCCCCCCCTCGCCCGCAAGGCAGTTGGAATGTCTGGTGGTGTGTAGGTCCCAGGATCATGTTTTAAAAGCTGCCTGGGTAGATGGGGACCTCAGACAGGTTACAGTGCCATAGACTCCACCCTCCAACCCAGCTATTTGCTCCTGGGGAACTATTGTTGCCAATCTTGGCCCAGCACCCATCAAACCATTCTCTTCAACCCCCTGCTGTGCAGCACACTTTCCCCTAGGGTTGCTAATCTCCAGGTGGGACCTGGAGATCTCCCACTGCTACAATTGATTTCCAGATGACAGAGATCAGTTTCCCCTGGAGAAAATGGCTGCTTTGGAGGGTAGACCCTATGACATTATACCTGCTGAGTCCTTCCGCCCCCCCGCCCAATGCTGCCCTCTACAGAATCCACCCCCCAAACCTCCAGGTATTTCCCTCCTTAGAGCTGGCAACCCTACATTCCCCTCAGTGCCTGTTGGTAGGCAACTAAGCTTGGTCCTGTCACCTACTTTGGCCTTTGGGAGAAAACACATTGGGGCCAGTCCTGATAGGGTTGCCAACTCCAGATGGGAAATTCCTGGAGATTTGAGGGATGGAGCCTGAAGAGGGTGAGGTTTGAGGAGGGGTGGGACCTCAGACAGGTACACTGCCATAGACTCCACCCTCCAAACCAGTCAGTCTCACATAGGGAACCATTGTTGCCAATCTCCAGGTGAGGGCTGGAGAGCACTCAGTATTACAACTGCTCTGCAGAAGGGAGGGCAGAAGTCAGCTGAAGTCAAAGGGGCAGATAATGGTAGGTTGATGGTTAGCTGGGAAGGAGATGGGGTTGCCAACTACATGCTGACAAATTCCTGGGGATTTGAGGGGTGGAGCCTGGAGAGGGTGGGGTTTGCAGAGGGGTGGGACCTCAGACAGGTAGAATGCCATAGACTACACCCTCCAAACCAGCCACTTTGTCCTGGGTAACAATTCCTGCCAATCTCCAGGTGAGGGCTACAGATCACTCACAATTACAACTGCTCTTCAGGTAGCAGAGATCAGTTCCTCTGGAGAAAACAGTGGACTCTGTCATTATACCCTGCTGAGGTCACCACAGCAAATTGACACTGTTTGCCCAAAGCCAGAGCACTCCCCCAGAGCCTCTTTCTAGATCTCGTTGTATTGCTTTCACAACGGGCTTTACTGCTAGTAGAATTAATATAAAGAGATGGAAAATAAAGTTAATTTATCAGAATAAGGCAAATAGAAAAATATTACTTTCAATTTTTTTATTCAGTAAAATGTACGAAGTAATAAAATCTCTAACAGGAGTAAGTGATGCAACAGAGCCATTACAAAGATGGCTGAGCTTCCCAATGGCCTCATGTACTGCTCAGAGGCAACTTGTCTTGTCAGCATTGAGTGGGGGAAAAAAACATGGACACAATACACAGGTCTACTTGGTCCCCCCATCCACCTCCCTCTACCCTGCCCCACCTCCTTCTGCTCCCACCCATCCCCAACACTAAACTCCTGGGCTGACTCTGCCCGAGTCACCTGACTAAACAGCTTGTTCATGTCATTGATCTCCCATCTTATTCCAATCCCCTTCTTACAATGTGTCATCACACAAGCACTCACCATGTACAATTACTTAGTCACCGGTCAGATTTGCATGCATGTAAAAAAACTGGGAAAATATTAAGGCTATGAATAAACGTAAAAGAAACCCGCAATATTTTTTAAAGCTAGGTAGCGAGTAGCATTTATGAAACATAAGGCTTGAGGCTTATTGATTCTTCCAAATTTGAACACTTCTCCATCGCTCTTTCATTCTTAAATATTAATGTACCATTGCTTAGTTTATCAAATAACAAGTTCCCCTCCCATTCCCTCTGGGATGCTTAACTCAGAGATGTTATATTAGAGCGGCCTCCTGGGGGCGCTACTATGCGCTTGCTTGCTGAGCGAACCCCTTCATCAACTTGGGTACCTGCAGTATATGTAGAAGACGGGGAGAAGAAAGAGAATGAGAAAGAAAAATTAGAAGCTTTTCCTCACAGGACTGTGAATCAGTCACATGGGAATATCTTTTCATGTTTCCATGGATATTCCATGGAATATCTTTCCATGTTTCTTTTAAGATATTGTTTATCTTCTCTTTTTCCTCTTAATTGTCAATCTTTTCATAACACTTTCTTTGGCAGCAATTACACTAGCTAGCTCTTGAAATGTTATGGTTTCTGTCCACAGTGAAAGCCAGTGGCAGGTTACACAGCCGGTAGAAGGCAGTCACCCACTGTTGCAGCTAGTGGTAGCTTCAGTTTCCCAGTTTCATTATTGATCTTTATTTGAAAAGCTAGCCCCATCACCTAGGTGAGGTGCTACTGCTTCTGACGTTGTCAGGGAACTTCTGAAAAGTGCCTCATACTGTACCAAATATAAGCAACATCCTTCCAGATGAGGTAGAAGTCCTGCAGATTACAACCACTGCACCATATTCTTAAACTTACCTGATAAGCTAAATCCAGACTGATGGAGATTCCTGACCGGAGGTGTTTGCCGGGTTGGGGATCCACGAGTAGAGCCTGCAGGAGTACCCCCTTTAGGTGTAGTGGTCAAATCAAACACAGGCCCATCATACATTCCTCTTGGCACAGCATGCATTTCAGCCATCTGTCATTGGAAGAAACAAAGAAGAGCAATATTAATGATTGCATGCTAGGCCTCTCAAATGATTATATTTCATTTCCAAGACCACTACTAAGGTTTTTCTGTAATAATTCATACACCAATGGGTGAGAGAGGCTGTTTGCTTAGCTTGATCTTTCACATATGTGGCATTAGTAGAACCACAGAGCCTGGTTTACTAAATATGAGAGGCAATTTGAGGAAAAGAATAAGAGCAGCATGGAGGGGGTGGAGACAGAACCAGGTGCCTACAGGCAAGTGGGAGATACTCACCCCACACTAATAATGTCCCTCCCAAAAATGGGCTTGGGGAACAGCAGCTTTGTGGCTTCTCCATACGGCCAAGATTTCTGATGCTACCTTCATAGCATAGAAATGACTTGTGTTGCAATACTGCCCATGCCACATGAGAAGAGGTCTCTAAAATGGATCATCTTTTGTTAAAACCCTTTGTTCCCCAAGGCTTCTCCATCTTACCTTCCTCCTTGCTTTGATGCGCTTGTAGACATAATCTGAGAAAGGAGCACAAGGAATAAAACGCCCTGTCCCTTGTGTCACATGAAGGTTCCCATCCTCCATCATTACTTTTCCCTGGCATATGACAACCAGTGGGGCTCCACGCAGCTCCATTCCTTCAAAAATATTGTATTCAGCTGCCTACAACACAGGGTTAACAGGTACATTAACAAAGTCACTGGCCCAATCAATACAATGCCCATCACTAAATACAAGCATGGAAGCTTTGTGGCATTGTGGAGTAACCAACAGGTTAGGAAAGGAGTGGGTGAGAGAACTGTGACAGCTGGGCTTTGGAAACAGACTGATGTAAGAATATCCGAAGGAACTAGGTACTGTTTTTGTATTATATAACTAGCTCAGACTTTAAAAAATATTCTAAAGTGAGGAACTTTAAACCCAAGAATTAAGAGAATACAAAGATACAGGATTCACACCTTTTGCCACCCCTTGGCCTGATCGCATATGGAAGCAATCTGTTTTTCTGAAAAATGTTCAGTACCAGTGCCTCTGGACACAGTTCATGTTACAAGCTAAAGACACAATTCTGTTTTCCGTATTAGAATCTCCTGCCCTCACCTTAAAAAAATAATAATCCAAGTTTGCAGATAGACATTTTATTATTTAAAACTAAACACTGCTCCTGCTAAAGTTATACTTTTTTTTGCTTTTTTCAACATGCCACAAGAGAAAAAGGTTATCACAATATTGAAAAAACAAACGGACAATTCAAATTCACAGCAGTCAGTTCATGTTGCAGCAATGCTGTGGCAAAATGTTAAATGGCTTTTGTACTGTATTCAAAGCTGCCTTGAATGCATGATATGTTGTGAAACATCTAATTGAAGTGTAATGTAAAGCTTCGTCCTGGGCTAGGATCCAAATCCATCCAATCGTGTTACTAGCCCAGGAAGCACCTAACCAATCACTTTCAAGCAAGCTCCCTGAGCAGGAACACCCGTGATTGGTCCTTATGTGAACAACCTTATTGGTTGGTATTTGTACAGTGGGTGTGGCTACATTAGCCGGGAATGTTTAAACGCAGGACAGCTGCAATGTAAAGGCTGTTCTGGCTATCAGATGTTGTTCCGTGTTGGAGTTGTGTTCAAGTTGCTGAATAAAATTGTGTTCTTGCTGAATCACTCTCTGACTGATTTGTTAAGTGAGCGACTTAACAGCTTTCTAAACCTTTTGGATGTTTTAATAAATGAACCCCCTGAGACGACAAAGACTTACTGACTGATGACTTTTGGCAGATACAATTTTCACTGCATCAGGATCCCATATCACCAGATCACTGTCTGATCCCACAGCGATTCTCCCCTTCCTTGGATACATATTGAAGATCTTTGCAGCATTGGTGCTTGTCACAGCCACAAACTGATTTTCATCCATTTTCCCAGAAGCCTGTTAAATATGAAAGATGCAAAAGAAGTTAAAGTACAGACAGTGAATGGCCAAATGTGTTAATGCTGCAGGAATTGCATGAAGTTGCTTTATATCAAGTTATACTCTTGGTCTACTATCTCTAATATGGCTGGCAGTGACTATAAAGAGGCTCAGTTAAGAGTCTTTCACATCACCTGATCCTCTGAACTTGGAGGTTCAGGGAACAGAACATGGGACCTCCTGCATGCAAAGCAGATCCTCTACTGCTGTGCCACAGCCCCAGTCCATCCCAAAGTAGGATCTCACTGGGTGGGAGTAGAAGGGTGCGGAAGGTATCTTTCCCTCCCTTTAGAGAAATGCTTAATTAAATTCTCGTTCCTAAGAATCAACTCTTCTCCACATTTCATTAATTCCTTTATACTGGAGAAACTCAGCACCCGGAACAAAAGCCTACTAACTGAGCTCTGCCATAAATTCATGTGCATCATCCTCTCCTACATTATCCTCTCTCTCTTACCACTGCTTTGTCCCAGATGACAGACATCCGTTCCTCAATACCATTGGTACCCTCAGGGATTGCTGTGAAGTTGTCTTTTCCAATTGCTTTCTGAGCTGTACTGAATGTACAGTGTGCACTGCCCGAGACTTGGAGATCACCACTAGGTAAGAGGCACAAAGGTAAAAACATGTTAGCCACATTTTTGGTCGACCTGTACAAGTGGATAAGAGTGTCAGGAGAAGGGACAGACAGACAGACAGAATATTTCTTTAACTGTACTATTCCAAGGCAACAATTTCTTCAGGCTTGTTCACACAAAATGCCAAACTATAGACTCATACATTCCACCCTCTCTCCAGTGCACCATTCATAGTTTACATTTGAACCGGCAAACTATGATTCCAGCTTGCCCTCTATACCAGGATTTCAGTTGAAGCTAGTTTTCAATCCTGGTTTAAGGGAAAGCTACAACACACATACCACAGTTTGCTAGTTTGAATGCAACAACAATCTTCAGTTTGAGTACAGACTGTGACAAAAGAGTATGCAAATCTAAGGCAGTGTCATGTAATGTCAAACCAGTTTCATTTTTTGTATGAACTGGTTCTCAGAAAATAAGAGCTGCTCTTTCTAAACAAGAGGGTGCTGCATGCTTTTCAGTGACAGCAAAGGCACAAGCAATGTATCCTCTTCACGACATAACTGGTGGTGGTGGTGGAAAGTGCCGTCAAGTCGCATTCAATTTATGGAAACCCCACAGAGTTTTCAAGGCAGGAGACGTTCAGACTGAGTTGGTTTGCCATTGCCTGTCTCTGTGTCGCAATCCTGGATTTCCTTGGTGGTCTCCCACCCAAATACTAGCCAGGGTCGACCCTGCTTAGCTTCTGAGATCTGATGAGATTGGGCTTGCCTGGGCCATCCTGGTCAGGGCAGTTAACCGATGAAGTCTTAGGAAAAAACACATTATTTTTTAACTAGGAAAAAGGCCCGTTGTGGAAATAAATACAACAATCTCTAGAAAGAGGCTCTGGGCGGGTGCCCCGGCCTTGGACACTCAGTGTCAATTTGCTGTGGTAACCTCAGCAGGGTATAATGACAATGAGTCCACCATTTTCTCCAGAGGAACTGATCTCTGCTACCTAAAGAACAGTTGTAATTTTGAGTGATCTCCAGCCCTCACCTGGAGATTGGCAATAATGGTTCCCCAGAAGGGAATGGTTGGTTTGGAAGGTGGAGTCTATGGCTTTGTACCTGTCTGAGGTCCCACGCCTCCTGAAACCTCACCCTCTCCAGGTTCCATCCCTCACATCTCCAGGAATTTCCCACCTGGAGTTGGCAACCCTATCTCCTTCCCAGCCAATCATCAACCTACCTTTATTTACCCCTCACTCTTCAGCTTTCCACCCCCCACACACCTGCAGCCTCTCCCGTGCTCTGAAGCCCTGAATGCTACATCACATTGGCTGTCATACGGGGGCCACCTCAGCAGCATATAAGGATACAGAACCCACCATTTTCTCCAGGGGAACTGATCTCTGCCACCTGTAAAGCAGTTGTAATTCTGAGTGATCTCCAGCCCTAACCTGGAGATTGGACACATTTTACCTCAGAACAGCAAACTGTTTAGAATGTTAGAGGCAAAAGCCAATCAAGTCGCATATGCAAACGACCTCTGTGTTCCGAGGCAAAGGCCAATGAGGCTGCATATGCAAATAACCTCTGTGTTCTGACTGGCTATGGGGGGGGGGACAGCAAACTGTTTAGAATGTTGGAGGCGAGACTCAAGCAATGCAGCCAGTGGATAGGGACAGATTCTGAGTGACACACCAGGGCGCCAACCAATTCCGGAGCGTGTGGAATGTTCTAGAGAAGTGCCACCACCATTCGGCTTTTATATATAAGGGAGATGTTCAGGGATCTTGGATGAATACTGTAAATTAAAAACTAAACAGAACACCATACTTGTTCAAAGCTCATACATATGGCCTAACAACAACAAAAGAGCAACACAGTGAATTATGAACTTAATTCTTCTACCACATAGTATACATATATCTGCCATATTTTAGCCCTACTAAGGACAGCAGATAAAATGTGAAATATGTAACTATAACTATTACAAGTTTGGTGTAGTGGTTAGGAGCATTTGGTGTAGTGGTTAGAACCAGGTTTGATTCCCCACTCCTCCACATGCAGCTGTTGGTGTGACCTTGGGTCAATCATAAGTTCTTTCAGAGCTGTTTTCTCAAGGGCAGTTCTCGAGAGAGGTCTCTCAGCCCCACCTACCTTACAGGGTGTCTGCTGTGGGGAGGGGAAGGGATTGTAAACCGCTCTGAGACTCCTTTGAGTAGTGAAAGGTGGGGTATAAATCCAATCTCTTCTTCTACTTCTACCTTAAAAATACCAGAGTACTACTGCACATTTCTTTTCTTTTTTAAAAATACTTTATTGTTTTAATTTATCAATACAGAAAGTAATATCAGAAAAGCTTCAAATTTTTAAAAGTACCTCAAAATACAATATTCTAAAATGAAGTCAATGTTTTCTATACAACCTAACAATTTTACAGAAAGATCCTCTATTAAGCATAAAATTGTTGTCCTAATGAGTTAGGAAAGTAATAGATAAGTATTCCATCATTTGTTAGCTGACATTCCCATAGTAAATTTCAGATCACTAGCCATTTGTGATAACATGCATTGGTTGGGAGTATATCATGCGTTGAAAGGTAAGAGAATATTGGAAACCAAATTGTTTCGAATTTGGATAGGGATGTCTGATCTGTTTATGCTCTGCGTATTCTGTCTGTGATTTTTGCCATCAGAAACTGTTCCCAAATCTTATCATGCCAAGCAGTTAATGTAGGTGACAGCGGAGATTTCCAGCATGTGGCTATTGTCAATCGAGCTGTTGCTAGGAGTAATACTATTATCTCTTTGGTTCTATTATCTATGGTGTCATCCCAGTGATTCAGTAACAAAGTCTCAGGACTAGAGTTGAAGTTGTGCGAAGTTATCTCAATAATTTGTTTTCGGACTTCCTCCCAGAAGTGACGGATCTTTGGGCACCCCCACCAACAATGTAAATAAGTACCAATCTGTCCGCATTCTTTCCAACATATCAGGTTGTTGTTAGAGTCTATTTTATATAATTGATGCGGAGTTATGTACCACCTGGAATAAAGTTTAAAAAATTGTAGTCTAACATTGTATATGCTAGAGCTATTGGCTGGAGAAGACCATATAATATCCCAGTCTGCCTCATTCCATTTTACTGTGAAGTCTTCTTCCCAACAATGTTGGAATTTGAGTTTTATCCGGCTCTCCTCCGTGACAATCACACTGTATACTTTGGAAATAATATCTTTTGGGGAGTTAGGGTAAAGTTTAATATTTTTTTCCAAATTCTATTTGAAATGTACCCAACCCTGAAAGATAATCAATAAGACTTCTTAACTGGAAATACTGAAGCCAAGGTGCACGTTGGCCCAGTATTTTCCCTTTTTCTACTAAGTCGTAAGGGCGTCTGAGATCAGCTTCCTTCCACTCTTCGAAGGTATGCAGAGTTAGACCAGGGAGAAACCATCTTTGAAATGAAAATGCCGACATTTGGGAAATCCCTTGAGGGAGGAGATTCTTGTTCTGATGCCATGTTTTGATTGCTGCTAATACAAACGTATTTTCCTTGATTGACCTTGGTCTCAAGTCAGGCTTGATCCAGGCAATTTCCTGAAGATCATATGGAGCTGTATAAAGAGGTTCAATTAGTCTCCATTGCTTCTGATTATCATTGTATTGCATTTGGACCACTTGAGACATTATCGTGGCTTGATGGTAGGCTTGTAATGAGGGAAAGTCTAATCCTCCTAGTTTAGCGGGTCTCTGCAATATGTTATTATTTATTCTCAATTTTTTCCTTCCCATGGGAAGCATGTCAGGGACCTTTGCCAAATTTGGAAGTCTTTTTTTGTAATAAGAATCGGTAAAGAGCGGAAGAGAAAAAGGAATTTTGGGAGTATGAAGCTCTTAATCAAATGAAGCCTATCAGATAAAGATAACTTAAGAGAGTTCCAGTTGTTAAAGTCCACCTTGTTTTTGGAGTGCAAAGCGTGATAATTTACTCTGGTCAAATCCTTCATTTTGAGTGGAATCATAATGCCCAAATGTCTCAAATTTTCCTGTATCCAATTGAAAGAGCAAAGTTTGTGTAGCGACTCCGCCGTCGATTGTTTAACAACAATAGGGTATACTTCAGATTTACTATGGTTGATTAGCAGGCCCGAGATAGCCCCGAAGTTTTGTAGAGTAAGGTGTATAGCCTCCATGGAAGATAACGGATTAGTAATATACAGAGTGAGATCGTCCGCGTACAAGTTTGTCTTATGTTCAAGCACGTTAATATCTATTCTAGTGAAACTCTTGGTTTGACAAAGTTTTTCAGCTAGAGGTTCTATCGCGAGAGCAAAGATCAGTGGTGATAATGGGCAGCCCTTTCTGGTACCTCTCGTGAGGTTAAATGGGGTCGAGTAGGATCCGTTAACTCTTATTCTGGCGATATTGTTTGAATAAATTGTTTGTATCATCCTCAGGAAATTACTGTCAAAACCCATTTTTTTAAAGAGAGAGATAATGTATAAGGTTTCCACTGAATCAAATGCTTTTACAAAAATCTAGAGCAAGAATTAAAGCCTCCTCCTGGATTTTCTTCCTGTAGATGATAATATCAAGAGTCCTGAGGATGTTATCTGCAATTTGTCGTCCCGGTATGAAGCCTGTCTGATCTGCCTTAATGTAGTTCGAGATAAATGTCTTTAATCTATTGGCCATAATGGATGTAAAGATTTTGTTATCGTGGTTGAGAAGCGCAATAGGTCTAGATGAAGAAGGGACCACAGGATCTTTGTTATCTTTATGAATCACTGCTAGAGTTGACTCAGATTAAGAGTTAGGCATAATACCGTGTTGCAGGACTCCATTGCAGGTGGTGAGAAGATTGTTGTTGGAAGGTTTTGTAGAATTCTGACGGTAAACTGTCTGGTCCAGTAGCTTTGTTATTTTTGAGGTGTTTTAGTGTTTATTTCAGTTGTAATGGGTCAATTTGTCTCTCCATTAACTCTGCATGAGGTAAAGATATCGAGGGTAAAGTCATGGTGTTGCAGGACTCCATTACAGGTGGTGAGAAGATGGTCGAACAGAGGTTGTTGGAAGGTTTTGTAGAATTCTGACGGTAAACCGTCTGGTCCAGTAGCTTTGTTATTTTTGAGGTGTTTTAGTGTTTCTTTCAGTTCTAATGGGTCAATTCGTCTCTCCATTAACTCTGCATGAGGTAAAGATATCGAGGGTAAAGTCTTTCTATCTCCTCATTCTTTGGCTCTCGGGTTTTGTAGAGTGAAGTGTAATACTTTGCAAACGTCTGAGCTACGTCTTTAGTAGAGTACATCTTATCGCCATTAAGGATCCGATGAAGCTTGATTTTCGTTTGTTCTTAACTCTCCAGACTAATATCTGTAAGTTTTTGGAAGATTTCTGCCAAAACTTCTGCTTCATATATAGTAAGCTTTTTTGAATCTGAGAGATTTCTAGATTTTCTAGAAGTTTGCGTTCCGCATTAAGTTTTTTTGTAAATTTTGGGGCAGCTCGATAATTTATGTTCTTTTTCTAATTTTGTGATGCGTTCTAGTGCTCCATTCCTTTCTTGTTCTCTGTCTTTTCACACTTTAGGTGTGATGGCGATCAACGATCCTCTGATCACCGCCTTCATGGAGTCCCAGAGCAAGACTGTGGAAACTTCATTTGAGACATTTTCCTTAAAAAAATTCTTGATGTCATTGCTAATTTTCTCCTTGACCATTGGATTTAATAAAATTGTTCTGTCTAATGCCCACATGCGGGTTGTGTCATCAATTATATTTAAATCTATTCTGCCTTCCAGCCAGGCATGATCTGTAAGGTGTTTAAAACGGTCTCTGCTTTGTGTTTCAAATTTTTTCAGATCTCTTATTTCAGTCTTAGCTGTTGAGCTCATCCTCAGTGCTGTATCTGCCATCTGAGAAGTTATTTTCAGGGTAGTTTGAATTTCCTGAAGCTGTTCTTTAATCGGTAGCATTGTGGTTTGTATTTTTCCCCAATTCTGTTTTCCATTTTTTCAAGTAATGAAGGCAGATCTTGTAAGCTAAAGGTTAAGTTTGACAGTTGCACTTGATTACTCCCACCCGCCATTTTAACCGACTCACCCTCTGCTGTTTTGTTATCAAGTTTTCTTTAACTGCAGTCAGCCTGTGTCCGACTTTATGTGTATTTTTCTGTGTGGCTATTCCGTCGTTTTTGCCCATTATTTGAGTAGTTTGTCGGCATGGGTTGTAAGTGATTTAAAGGGATCCGGGGAGGGGAGCGCGGAGCTGCGGTTTTAAGCGGCCATCTATACCAGTGTCACCACGCGCCTCCTACTGCACATTTCTCACCACTATTCAACCTTAGCCGTCATTGTGAGTCTGGGGGGGAAGGGCTTACCTCTCTGCCTTCCCACTCTCTCCTCAGCATAAAGCAAAGCAGTTTGATTGTTATGAAAAAATATTTTGCACTGGAAAATACAGAGTGGAGAGGAAGATCCCTTCACTTCAATCCCTAGAACAGGGCCCACAGATCAGGGAGGCTTGCAGTGTACCCAGCCTCCAGCCCATTCAGAGGCAACTGTTTCAAGGCAGGAATCACCTGCCAACCACAATTCCAACCATGTAATGGCCTTGCCCACTTTCCTAAAACATTGAGTAAGTGCTAATATCGTGATCTCACCCTCTTCCCTCCCTCATGTACAGGATTTCCCATTTGTTTCTTCTTTCTTGCTTACTGGGCTGTCCCTACATCCATTTTCTTCTTGTCTGCTGGTCTATGGCTGTTCCACCCTGTCACATTATTATATATTTTGATGCTGGCCCAGCCTAGGGACTTAAGGGAAGAGACAAAATCACATGCTAATATTCTACTCCTCTAATGGCACACAAGAGGCTTTTGAAAGTTCAAAAAAAACCCAAAATATTTTATTTAACTTGGAGGGTTACAGTCAAGTGAAATTAGGGGTAGGATGTATGAGGAAAACATAATAAGAACTGAGGTAACTCTGTAATCACACTAAATCCAGATGATATGTTGCTGACAAGTAAGTGTTTTTGCTTTTCCTTTGAGGAGGCTTTCTCTTTAGTTTCTGCTTTAACTTGCAAGCACAGGTTTCTGAGTTCCTCTGACACTTCACGTTTAGAAGGCAGGAACATACAACCAAGTTTCCAAAATCCTTCTATATATACAGACCAAGGGATCATTCATCTCTCTCCTCTCTTTAGCGCTATCTCCCTTTTCACTGGGCAGGAATTACTTTTCTTCACTAGAAGCTCTGTCCCTTTTCAACTTGAATGGGGATCTTCCATGATCTTCTCACTCCTCTTTGTCTCCTTCCCAGTCCTCAGTCAGTGTTAAACTGTCCCTTCTTCCACTGTCAGTTCCCAACTGTCATTTCTTAACTGACACTCTTCATAGGCTTCCATTTGAACAGCCTGTCACTCAAAGCTTCTCAGACTGTGTGAGGCTCAGTCACAGCCACACTGAGGAACAGTGCCCAGAGGAGCCACAGGTGGCATGTTAAAAGAGCCACATATGGCTCCTGAACCACTGAGTGAGTGTAATTGATCTAGATAGAGACCAGATGAACACAGTGAGAAGATACCTGGACAAACTGCCAGATAAATAAAAAAAAACCCTCTCCTCACACAAATCCTGAACTTCAGTACTCACCTGAAGACCTCCTTTAGCTATTATTGCCTAAGAAGAAGAAAAGATTGGATTTATACCCCACCCTTCACTACCCAAAGGTGTCTCAAAGCGGCTTACAAACTCCTTTCCCTTCCCTTCCCTTCCCCTCCCCACAACAGACACCCTGTGAGGTAGATGGGGCTGAGAGAGCTGTCAGAAACTGCTCTTTTTTCAAGAACAGCTCTGAAAGAACTATGGCTTGCCCCAGGGCATCCAGCAGGTGCAAGTGGAGGAGTGGGGAATCAAACTTGATTCTCCCAGATTAGAGTCCACGTATTTAACCACTACTCCAAAGTGGCTCTCATTGCCTATGGGCACAGAGTGTCATCTCTTGATCTTTATGAAAAAAATCTTTTGCATTGGAAAACACAGTGAAGAACAATTCATTTTTGTACCTTATGTAACTATGATGGGTGCATTGGGACAGAACGTCCTTGGTATTATTGAGTTCCTAGGGCTGAGCTATTGGTCCCTAGCAACTGACTAGTTATCTCAGGTGATATGGAAGCTATGGTTGGTAGCAAGTCTAAAACTTCTGCCTTTCAAAAGAGGGAGAAGCAAAGCCAATTTCATCCTCCTTGGAAGAGAGTGTTTCCAGTCCTAGAAAACTGAGAGGGCTCCCTTTTCACATTATCTGGATACATATGGAGGGTCTCACCCTGTGCATTTACAACACAGTATCCTCACTGATCCCCATGGGTCTTGGCACTCCAAGTTTGAGAAACATTTCTGGAAACTATTCACTTCATGAAGTAGCTAAAGAAACAGTTCCCTACTCTGGACACCAGAGGGCAGCAAAAACAGCAATAATGGCTTAACAATCACATCAAGTCTTGTGCACCAAATTCCATGGAAATTTCCCACTTCCTGGCATCTGCTAGCTGCCAGTAACTCAGAGTGCTGAAAGGACTCATAGTAATTAAGGGAGAAAAAAATCCCTAAAAGCCCTGTCTAAACACTAACAAAGGAAACTATAGAGAATGACCGCCTTCCAGACCAACCCCATGTCTGATTTTCAGAGACACTGAGTCTCATCGCCTCAGTCTGGGTCTCTGACCCAAAGTCCTAATCCAATGATAATCTCTAACTCCCTTTAATCATTTGGTGCCATATGTCTACTTTATTGAGCAGAGAGATTTGTGTCTGTCTGATTTGTTCTAGTAAAAAACAAACACCAAACATTGCCCAAACCTCCTGAGGACAGCACCCAAGAGAGGAGAGCACAGAATTTACAAGAAGCAGGTGTGCTACTTTCACCCAGCAGTGTGCTACTTTAAAAACACAGGGGGAAGAAACAAGCTTCACAGGACTCACACAGGAGAATGTGCAGTGTCTCACCATGTTCCTTTCTGCCAGAATGCCTGCAAAAATCTTCATATGCAACTCATCCTGCTATTCCCTTTCTGTTCTTTTCAATGCTGGCCAGTTCTAAAACTCACACCTGCCAATACAGTCTTTTCTTCAAGACATCATGCAACATATGCACTTTGCAAGCAGAGATGTATAGGACTCCAATGTTTCCCACACATTCCCACGCATTTTCCCACTTATCCAGTTTTGCACTAACATCCAGTTTAGACCAATATCTTGGTGTCAATTGCTTCTTCTTGCTTTTGTACACATCTTTTTGTGCACAGTAGTCAGGTCTTTTGTTCTTAATTTGAACAAATAATTATGGTACCATTCTATATGTTAACTATAGCCCTGCAATAGTAATGGCTCAGCAACCATTAGATGAACAAGGCAAAGCATACACATCTGCACTTTTCCTCTTGGAATTGCCCCTTCTAAGTATATATACATTTCAGTTTGTGCCTATGATCTATTATTTCTACTGTTTATAGACATGCTGCTGGTTAGTTGGGTGCAGCACCATCGTGTTGTTTAAAAAGGTGTAAGGACAAGCCAGTTTGTGCTATTTGTCATCACCAACCTGGCCAGTAAAGAGTTAATGTAATCAGGGGTTGTTGGATCTGGACTCAGAGGTGGAGAGGTCACAAATGCAGCAGCCTTTGCCCAGTTCTTGCTCCAGTAGTGTGTTCCATCTGTTCCAAGACTGGCTGTGATTGGCTCGCCAAACACTACATTACCTGGTGGGGAGGAAAATAAAAAATGAAAGGACAAGTTGCATGAGCCACTATGTGACTTTCCACATGTTTTTTTCCACTGGTTCTGGTCCCATACTGATTCAGTTTATTTCCTGGTTTTCACATGCATTTTTATGCCTTTAGTATTCTCTTTAGTATTCCCACCCCCACCCCCGTTTCTTTTGAGACCACTTGTAACCCAATCTTTTTTCTGCAAGCCGATTCTGAGCAGTGTTCCCTCTAAGCTGAGTTAGTGTGAGCAAGCTCACAGGTTTTTTAGCTTCCGGCTCACACATTTTAGTCTGAGCTCAGGAAGGATGGCTCCAGAGCAAACTAATCTATGGAGTAGCCAAATCGCTTGCTCACAACTTCAATGGCAGTAGCTCACAAAGTAGAATTTTTCTCACAAGACTCCACAGCTTAGAGGGAGCATTGATTCTGAGTCGCCTTTGTTCTCATGTGTAATGTTTCTGTCAGTTTTCTTTGTCCCACCCACTCCCAGGCACCTCCAGCCCACTTTTCGATGATTGGACTATTGTCATCATCAAACCACTCCCTCTCCTCCCCTATTGAAGGAAGAGCGACTTAAGCTGGAGAAAGGCTCCATAGGCAGGAAGCCACCCATTGGATAATTCCACCCAATTAATCAGATCACCAGAAATTTGTATTTATTGTATTTTTAAAATTTACAACACCCCAAGTACAAAAAGGTAGATCCAGTATATGCCTTCTCATGTGCTAGGCCTAAAGCAACCCGGCATGGTCCCATGGATGCCACTGCACCTATGAAGTCTTTAGCCTGGTTACACAAGATATTCTCAGAATGGACATTAAAATTTGCCAGAACAACCACCTTGGGTCATCAGCATTAAATCTGAGAACTCTTGCCAGCTTAGTCCAGGCTAAGGGTAAACCAGTAGAAACCTACGCTCTGCCTCAAATCCAATACAAAGGTTCTATAATAACAGTGGCTACTGGTTATATGAAGAACCTGTGGGACAAGAAAGAAAAGACCACAGCTACCCCCTTTCTGTGCTCCAGTTTGGAAATGATGAAGGGCTGCAAATCCAGTCAGGGCAAGTAGAGATAAAACAGATATTCTAGTCTTAACAAGCAGGGTTTCAGTATTTGTTCTTCTAGTAATTTTTATATTTTGGTCTGTTTTTATGCGGGACTAGGGCTTTTATAGTGCTGGATTTTAATTTAATGCTTTGTTTTTATTATTTTTATTTTGTAAAGATGTTCTAGATAAAGAAATAAATAATATTTTAACTTTTTATAAACCAGTTTGAGGGTACATCTGGGGGCTGTAGGAAAGGTACAAGTATAACAACAACAATAATAGACTTTGTTCTATGTGCAGACATTGCTTGGAGTTGCTCTTGGTCATATGAAAGGCAAAAGGTGTAAATTATGAAGACAAAGCAAGCCTGCAGAGTGAACTAGCATGTAGATCTGAAGGTACAAGGATGCATTTGCACACCTTTTTTCCTGGCTTGTGAAATTAGGTCAGCAGCACTCTTGCTCATCACTTTAGTCACATACAAGGGGCAATTGGTCTGGCTTGCAATGGTGATAGCACGGAAGACAGCTTCAGCTTCCAGCTGAAACAGAAGAACAACAGTGAACTCTTAAGTCTCTCACGGCACAATGAATTGCATTTCATGGCATTCTTTTTTCCCTTCCCCCATGTAGGCTGGCTTTAAAGAATATGAATAGAAAAGTCATCAAACTTAACACACAACAGAAATATTTAATCACAAAATGCTTATCCAGCCAACCATGTCCAAACTAGCTATGCTCAAAACACCTGCTTCAACTCAATCCCTGTTTGTAAGTGGTTAACAGAGAGCCAATTGCTCAATGAGCTTTTCAAATGCACCCAAATTAATTTGCATGTGCCCATTTTAACACACTATTTCTCTCTCACACACACACACCATCTGCACTGCTTCCAATTTTTAAAAGAGCACATAGTAAAATGAAAAGCAGTTTGAAATTTGAGCTGATACTTTCTGTTTAATGTCTTTGTGTCCCTTCAGTGTCTACCCATGAGCTCAGCTAATCCTACTATCAACTCTTGTGTCACTTAGATATTGCTGACTGCACAGATGCAAAAAGAACAGACACAAAAAGCAGGCAATGCAAACTAGCAGATGTTGGTCATGTGAACATCTGAAGCTGCTTTATACTGAGTCAGACCATTGGTCCATTAAGGTCAGTATTGTCTCCTCAGACTGACACTGGCTCTCTAGGGTCTCAGGCAGAAGTCTTTCTCATCACGTCCTACTTGATCTTTTTAATTGGAGAAGCTAGGGATTGAAAGGGTTGCCAGCTCCAGGTTGGGAAATACCTGAAGATTTTGGGGGTGGAGCATAAGGAGGGATTTTGGGAAGGGGAGGGACTTCTGTGGAGTATAATGCCACAGCATCCACCTTCTAAAGTGGCCATTTTTGGTAGGGGAACTGATCTCTGCCTGGAGATCAGTTGTAATCTCAGGAGATCTCCAGCCACCATCTGGAGGTTGGCAGCCCTAAGGATTTAACCTGTGGCCTTCTGCATGCCAAGCAGTTGGATGAACTGTAAGCAATGCCATGCTTTTCAGCAGTCAGCTAATTTAACAAACTGAACAGCTATGTCCCTAAGGGATACTACCACTTCTCTGGTAATAAGATTATTTAGTTTTTGAACTAAACAAAAACAGCTACTGTGCAGATGCAAAGCTGCCTGGCATAATACTGTGGTCTCAGCTCTGCAAGGGGAACATTGAGTCAATACAGTCAGGGATTCACCTTGCGGGTAACCAAAGATATTTGAACAACTTGGGAAGCCTGGGAAGCATGTAATCACTGTGAAATTTTCAGCACACCTACTCCAGCTTTTTAGAGCTGCGGTGGCTCAAATGGTTAAGACGCTGAACTGCAGGCTGTGGAAGGTTGGTAGTTCAGCAGTTCGAGACCCAAGTGTGCTGCATGACGGACTGAGCTCCTGTCTCTAGTTCCAGCTCCTGCCAACCTAGCAGTTCAAAAGCAAGAAATTGCAAGTAGATAAATAGGTACCACTTCAGTGGGAAGGTAACAGCATTCCTTGCGCCTTGGTGTTTAGTCATGCCAGCCACATGACCACGGAAATGTCTTCGGACAGTGCTGGCTCTTCGGCTTTGAAACAGAGATGAGCACCGCAACCCTAGAGTCGGATTCGACTGGCTTTCGAGCAAGGGAACCTTTACCTTTACTTTTTACTCCAAACTTTGCCCAACACAACCCACTACTTTTCTATCCTTAAATATTTACATGTTGAAGATCCAAAAACAACTACTTTTACATTTACAGTACCACATCCCTAAGCACACTGTAAGCCAATGGTCTGCACTACTTCAACTGGGCCCAATATATGTATTTTAGGATTTAAATAACGGATATTGTTTAAGTGCTTTAAAAAGTTGTTAATCCCTTAAATATAAATAAGGATATTTATTACCAAAACTTGAGCAGTCTTTTTGCTATGATGAAGTGTGAGATAATTTACAGTGTAATAAATAAACCTACTACTCTGGTTAGAAAGGCAATCTTATCCATTGCCTATTACAGCAATACACTGAAACAAACCTAAAGCATTTTCAATTACAGTCCCACTAAGAACAATTAGAAATCAAAGATTAGTTTAACAACTAGTGCTTGTAGCCAAAACATTTTATAACACAACTATAGGTGTGTTTAGGGAGTCTTTGCATCTAGTTATTTGTTCAGGATTCTTCTGTCCCAATTACAAGGGCGTTTTTTCAGGCTCTCGTCAGTTTGGCCACTTTTGCCTCCCATGACATCACAGGTCTGTAATTTTGATATCTCATTTGCTGTTAGAACTTACAACACTGCACCAAGAGATATTTTTGGACTATTGCATCATCCACTATTCAGCTTGACATCAGCCTAAAATGACTTCTGCCTGCCTGAATCAGAAAGTTGAATATTAAATACTTTTAAACACAAAAGAGAACAGGCACATAAATAAACTGTTTCGAGACCCAGAAAGTATTTATAATTCTCAAAGTTTGCCAGTGTTTCTGACTCAATACTATTTTCTTTCTAAAATGATTTTAATAGTGTGAATACAAATCCTTTGGCTGCTTCTTTAACATCAATCAAATTCAAATGGAAACGTTTTCAATTTGATCTGGAACGGTCAAGTTAAATAACCCCTTGAGGAATTTCTAGGAAATCAGGGCCAAAAAACCAGAGAAACTCGCAACAGGGTCACTGAAGGCTGAAATGGCCAATAAATGTACCTTGATTGAGGTAGCAGCCGGGCCGCTATCGTTCAGGTGTAACAAATATTCGAAAAAATGATTTAGTGAGCAAGACTCAGGGAGAAGGCTATGGGCAGCTGCCCAGTAGAAAAACCTTGACCATTTTGCAGTGTAAGAATTCCTTGTTGAGGGATGCTTAGAGGACAATAACACCTGTCACCCTATCTGACCACTCTAGCAATCCTGTATCAGCCAGACTGTTAGGTGCAGAGACTGGACAGCGTGGCACAGGAGAGGGCCTATATGGAACAGGTATGCCACCACAGGGAGACATACATAACGGCCTTGGGACAGGGACCACAGTGTCAGGAACCATACTCTTTGGGGCCAAAAGGCTTCAATCAGAATGCAGCTGGACCCGTCCCCTCAGATCTTGGAAAGGACCTTCCCTAGCAAGCAGATTGGGGGGAAAGCGTAGAACAGAGTTCCTTGCCATGTCAACTGGAAAGCATCTCCTAGGGAATCAGTATCTGTCCCTACCGAAGAGCAGAACTGGGGGCACTTGGTGTTTGAAGACGCAAACAGGTCCACCTGGGGTCGTCCCCAGTGGTGGAACTCAAGGAGTAGCTAATCATCCTTGAAAGACCATTTGTGAGTAGATGTGTCACTTCTGCTGAGGGTGTCTGCTGTCCCATTTGCCACCCCAGCGATGTGGATAGGCTCCAAGAAGACAGCATGTTGGATGGCCCAGTGCCAAAGGATGGAAGCTTCTGAACAAAAGGAGAAGGAGCCAGTACCCCCCCTGCTTGTTTAAGTAGAACTATGTTGTGGTGCTGTCTGTGGTTATTAGCACCCTGTTGCTGGAGACTAGGGCTGTAAAAGAAACCAAAGCATATCTGACTGCCCTGAGTTCTAGAAGGTTAATATGTGTGCCATGTTCAGAGGGAGACCAAAGTCCACTGGGGCTATGGGTACCATGGTGTGCCCCCAAATTCAAAAGGGATGCATCCATAAAAAGGGCATCCCAAATGGGGAGCCAGTTAGTAAGTTGTCCCACAACTACCAACACCCTAGGGAGTGGACCATGGCTCTAGGAATGAACAACTTCTACCATGGAGGGTCTGACTGTATGTTGGAGGATCCAAGAAACCCATTTTGAAGGGGCCTTATGAGTAAAGGGGACTACAGCAGTAGTGGAGGCTAGGAAGTGTACGAGCCTCTGTATAGACTTAATGGACTGAAATCTATTGGAGGCAAACCTCCGAACCTTGGCTCGTATGGAGGCTGTCCTACTCCACAGGGGAAAGGTCTTTCCACTGTCAGCATCTAGGAGGACCACAATGAACAAGATGAACTGAGATGGGTATAAAATAGATTTTCTCCCAATTAATCTGGAGACCCAAGAAGTTAGGGTGGAACAGCTAGAGAAATGTGATCCACTAGTAGATCTGGGAATAGTGCGGAAAAAAGCCTATAATTCAGATGCGAGTAGACAATGCAACCTCATAGGCACAGGTGAGCAACTACCACCAATATGAACTTTGTAAATATTCTGCGGGCAGTGTCCAAACCAAAATGGAGGGTAACATATTGGTAGTACATCTGGCCACACTGAAAACAAAGGAACTTACTAGATCTGGAGTGTATTGAGATACGGAAGTAGACATCTTTAAGATCAATAATGGCAAACCAATCATGGGAGCAAACCAGACCTATGACCTCCCTGTAAAATGGCCATGAGAAATTTAGGAACTACAAGGAACTTATTAAGGGCCCTTAGGTCCAAAATAGGATGTTTACCACCATCTTTCTTATCAACTAAGAAGTAACTAGACTAAAAACCAGAGTTGGTTTTATGCAAAGGAACAGGCTCAGTGGCCCCTTTATTAAAAAGTTGAAGCACCTCCTGCTGTAACTCCAGGGGAGGTATAAATGGGGAGGAAATGGGGGGTAGCCAACCAGTGGAGCATGAAACTGAAGGAAACAGCCTTGCTGAACAATGCTAAGGAACCCAAGTGTCAGAAGTAACTGACTCCCAAATGGAGAGATGAGATAAACAGGGTAAAGCATGTTTAAACTGGAGGGATAATCAGGACTGAGGCTTATCCTTGCCAGGAGCCTTATGAGATGACACAGGGCCCTGCTTAGAGCGGGGTTGACCCTGATGTTTCTTGCCAAACTAACTTATACAGTAGCCAAATTGCTTGCTCACAACTTTAGTGCCAGTAGCTCACAAAGTAGAATTTTTGCTCACAAGACTCCACAGCTTAGAGGGAGCATTGCTTGTGGTGATCTTCTTCTTTCTCACGCAGTCTAGGACAGCATCTGTCTAGGAGCTGAAAAGGTTCCTTCCCTCCAAGGGATAATGCTGATTTGCGCTTTAGTATCATTGGGAAGAATGGTGTAACAGAGCCAGGAATGACACCATAGGATATGGTGAAAGCAATGGATCTACTGCATGAGTCTGTAAAGTGTCATGCGGCATTTAGCTGCTGCTTTCCAAGATTGAAACCCTCCACTTGTAGGACCTTGGCCACAGGCTTGTGTTCTTCCAGGAGTGAATCAATGAACATAGCCATTCGTTCCCACAGGGAACCCAACGCTGCTTACATCATTCTCCTCTCCTCCATTTTACCCTCACACAACCCTGTGAGTTAGGCTAAAGTAAATGTAACTGGCCTATGGTCATTCAGCAAGCCTCCATGGCATGAGTGGGGATTCAAACCTGAGTCTCCCAGATACTAGTCTGTTTTAACCACTACACCACAAGTTCCAAAGACTATTTTAGAATACACAACTGCAAAAAGCACCACACAGACCTGGGTGTGCTGCCTGGGCAAACAAATTGTTCAAACCACCCTTTATCTCACAAATATACAAAATCAGTTATAAAAATGTATAACAGAATTTCATCCATCATCAGTAGTAGCTTCGTGTTAGAATTTAACAATCACTGATCAGCCACTCTTTCCTGTTTAAGAACAAAGGAATGAAAGTATTGTGTTTGAATGATAACACTGACCATGTTTGATCCCTTGTGGGTAGCTAGCTGCTAACTTTAAGTAATCTGCATTCCTCTTGGAACTGCAGAACCGTAACAGCCAGCAATGTAGTGTTATGGATGGGGAAGTATATTTTTAAGAGAAATCACTGTGAAATGTTTTTAAGAAATTAGTTCAAATTAGTTGGTCAACAAAGAGCTGAGATGTTAATACCGGATGTCATCCAAATAGGACACTTGATAGCAGTTTCTAAGTAGGAAATCCTTTATTCTGAGCAAGGGAATCTTTACCTTTACCTTTTTAAGGGCATTTCAGATGTATGATTTATAGTAAAATCAGAGATTAGAAACTGGGAAAGTTCTGACAATTATTTTCCAATGTGGGTACAACACCAGCTGCACCAATGAGACAACTTTCAATACACTGCATCTGATCAAATACCAGAATTCTTGCATCTTCCAAATTATCTGCGAAAAGTGACGGCTTCAGAAATAAGATACAGAATGCAGGTGCACCCAGGTAGTGTGGAGCTCTTCTGGAATTGCACTAGGTCATATCTGCACTGAGACCACCTCTACTGGAATTGGTGCTGAATTTTCTTCTTGCACCATATGCAATATAACTTCCCAGGCAGCATTTCTGAATTCATCTAGTGTTACCTCACCTCTTCTGGCCTACTCAGGACGTGGCCCTCTGGACCAGTTATTCCCATCTCCAGCATCCTGGCTTGCTCCTAAATTAAACATAAAGTATGAGAGGCTTTATTAATAAAACACTGATATAACTAAAGCAAATTGGAGTACTCTTCCTCTTTTTATTCCCCCACACACACAGCTTTTCAATACTATTTTAGTCTTGTTTGAAATGAGTAAAACAAATTTGGTTGGTGGATTATGATGAAAATAAGAAGTTTGTGAGGTAGAGGCGGGATTGGAATTTATTTATGTTTACATTTATATCCCGCCCTATCCCGAAGGCTCAGGGCGGCTAACAGGGGCACCAAGTGCCAGGTAAAACAATATCATATAGGAATGATATGAATCATCAATGGTTATATAACTTGGGCTATCAAATGGTTAAAGTTTTTTAATTGATTAAGCACACAGTTTATAACTATTAATATAAATTAGCGTATTGCAAAACCATTTTTCGAACAGGATTCTGCATAATAAACAACAGTGGGGGTTCTGCAATATTTCAATCACAGAAATTTATTAACACTAGCAAAATCCAAGAAAGGGGAAACCAGTCATCTTTGTGACACACAGAAGTCCTTAGACCCAGAGCTTGTCTGTTGTCAGCTCTGCTGATTAATCATTTACTGTAAGTGATTAGGCAACCTATATTTTGACAAGACTTATTTAACTGGTAGTAACTTACTGCTAATGAATGTAACAATTTTAATCCAGGTTTTTACAGTACCTAGCTGGTTGGGATGCAGCACCCACCTTACAGAGCAGAGTGTCTCAGACTGAAGTGATACAACACCCCATCCCTTAAGTCATGTGTTTTGGTCACAGAAAAGGTAGAGTAAAAATCACCTGTGCAATGATATCCCCATTTTCAGCATGGACTTGAGCTACAGCACCAAGATCTCCCAAGAAACTGAATATCTCATACAGCTGAAAAACAAGATGCAATAAGAAATCAAGCATTAGGAAACAGATATTTTATCTTGTATGTTTCTAACTAGTACAGAAAAATTGTTTTTAGTGTAACTCTTTTTTCCGTAAAAGGACCAGACTAGTAGAAGAAGAAGAGATTGGATTTATACCCCGCCCTTCACTTGGAGTCTCAGAGCAGCTTACAAACTCCTTTCCCTTCCCCTCCCCACAACAGACACCCTGTGAGGTGGGTGGGGCTGAGAGAACTCTGACAGAAACTGCTCTTTTTCAAAGACAGCTGTGCCAGAGCTTGTGACTGACCCAAGGTCACATCAGCAGGTGCAAGTGGAGGAGTGGGGAATCAAACCCGGTTCTCCCAGATTAGAGTCCGCACACTTAACCACTACACCAAACTGGCTCTACAGTCACAGGGCTGTAGATTCCCCATTCAAAACTTGAACACAAACAGATATCATTTACTGAAAAGTGAGGGAAACAATAAGGACAGACAGGGAGGTTTAACAAACAGTATGAATAAAAGTTATAACAGCAGTCCAAAACTTAGGGCAAAAAGAAGAACGTCTTCTAAGTCACTTTTCCTCAGAGTCAATGAGAAGTCACTTTTTCTCAGTCACCAAGAAATCACTTTTCCTCACAGTATTGATGGCTCACTCCAGAAGACGGCCACTCCTCTGTTAACTGTCTTTCTCTGTCTTCACAGGGACCGATTTCCCACAAGCCGCTGCTCCACCCTCGCGCTTCCCTTTCCCCCGATTACATTAGTCAATTTCCCACTACGTGCTGTGCGGCCGCATTTTGCACCCCAGCATCCCCTAATTCCCCCCGCGTCTACTCGATCCTCAAAAAACAGGATTGAGTAGATGCGGGGGAAATCGGGCGAAGCTGCGGGGCAAAATGCGGCCGCGCAACAAGTAGTGGAAAATCGACTAATGTAATCGGGGGAAAGGGAAGCACGAGGGCGGAGCAGTGGCTTCTGGGAAATTGGTCAGGGTTTTTCCCCCCACGGTCTGTTTTACCCAGGAACTTTTTCTTTAGAAATTATCCACATCATCCAGAGGAAAAAAAAACCTGCCTCAGTTTCTTCTTCTGGCTGCTCTTTGGAGTTCTCCCTCTCCTTCTCCTCCCCTGTTGCCAGGTTACCACTCACCCAGCCTCTCTGTTGGAGGCAGTGTCTTTAGGCTAGGCCCACTATGCTGGTAAAGGCATGTTGCAGAGTTTTTAATAATAAATAAACATTTTTCCAAGGCTTACATTAGAATAGGCCAGTCTAACTAACAGGACCTTTAGGGATGTCAATGGAAAAACACTGTTATAATTTTAAGAAAGAAAAAAAGGAGACTTCAAGAAAAGGAACTGGATATGGCAAAAAGCTGCTACTACTGGCTGAAACCTATATCTCCTACTCACACATGTTTTATGTTTGCCTCACATTCAGGCACCCAAGGTGATATTTTAAAAAGTGTTCCAACAACAAAATAATTAAGTAAACATGGAGAGTCATCTGCACATGTTTATGCTAATTTTAAGTTGAATTTTGAAACGCGGAATGAAATGCTGGATTCTGGATACTCGTTAAATCTTTTAAAAAGTAACTGACCCTGGTGTTTGTTCCTTGTCCTGCTCTTTTTAAATCATGAGTGGGATGTCTGAAGTTTTATTTTATGGTGTTTCCTGTATTTATCAATTGATCAGATGCCCTTTCTTCGAAACCTTAAAGAAGACTTACAGAATATGTAAAAAGCTTAAATACCTAAATACATTATTAATCATTATAAACCAAATAATAAAATTGTGAGTGAGAGTGATTTGTTTGTTAGAGAGGGCTATGTGAGAAATACTTGCCACCATTTTTTAAGCTTAACTCATCAATCATGTGGGTAGAAACCTGGTTCCTACAGCAGGTCACGGAACAGACAAAATAGTTTTGACATGCATCCTGTGTATTTCTCTACCCACCAAAACATTCCTCCAAGGGATCTGGAATACCAATATCAGGAGTCCTACTGTATATCAGCCTCAGATGAGTCCTCTGTTCATTTCTTCATATTCAGTGCTCTGAACAACACTAACAGTGCCATCCTGAACAGATCTACTCTTAATCTTTACGGAAGTCTACTCAGTGGGGCTTATTTCCTGTAAAGTGTTTTAAGATTGGACTATAAACCTAATAGTCCATGGTTTTTCCCTTCTACCTGAATTTATTCAGCTCTGCAACTTTCAGTGCTGTTAACGTCAGTGTTTTCTATCAAACAGACCCTTTTGCAGGGATGCAGATAATAGAGCTGTATTAACATTTAATCTGTCTTTCACTTAAGAGCATCCAAAATGCCTATGTGACTGTGTCAGCTATTTACCAGCGTAGCTCCAAATGCTGTGCAACTGCAGAAGATACATTTATAGTCCTCACCCACCCTCCCAGTATTCAAAATAGAATGCACTCTACAAAGACTGGACACTCCAGCAACCCACCAGGGATCTAGGAAAATCACTTCATCTTGGGGTTAAGTAGTTCTACATAATGTACAATGAATGAAACTATATATTTACCTAATCTAATGTCCTGCTTCTTATAATAGCCAGCCATTTGCCTCTTAAAGTTCACATGCAGGCCATGAAAGCCCCAATATCTGATTTTCTGAGGTACAGTGCCTAAGAACATGGAGGTTCTTTCTACTTTTATTTAATAGCCATTGGTAGATCTTTTCTTCATGAAGTGTGGTTTCAAATTACATTATAAAATTTTCAGAAGATGTCTCAGGACTATACCCTAATGTATTTTGATAGGGATTTCAACCCCGCAAAAGAGAGAGAAGGCACTTCTCCGGTGGTCCAGAGAGTGGGGTGGTCCTTCCATGACTCCTTACTCATGGGACTTAGCCCCTCCCTCTCCACTTGCATGGCCGGCCAAACTTTGATCCCAGAGGGGAGGGGCTTGTCCTCTGGCTTCCCAGTTCTATCGGCCCTGCCTTCGGAGCAGGACGTTCAGTTGTGCTCTCGTGAGCACGAAGATTCTACAGCAAAGACAGAAGATGGTGTTTGGAGTTTTCTGGGCGGCGGGGGAAGGTAATTACCTTTCTACCCCTCCCTGAACCGTGCGGCGCACAGAAGAGCGCCAAGAAAAAACTGCGGTTTGTACAGGCGGCGGCTGACGGTCTGGAGAGGCTCTCAGACGTCACAGCAGCCGCGGACCCGGCTCCTGCATCCCCAAGCGGAATTGGCTGCATACAGGGGCTCCTTCCCTCTTCTGGACATTGGAGAGGCGAGGGAACTGCAGGGGAGCCAGTGGAAAGGCCTGAGCAGCGCGGTTTTGGCGGCGCAGTTCTCAGGAACCGACTGAAACACCGCGTGCTTTCATCTGCAGGAGTAGGAGCCTCAGGAAAGCACGTCAGGGCCAGTGGTCAGTCAGTGCCTCTTCTGAAACACGGTAGGAATGCCACTGGTAATGGGGGTCCTGGTTGACGTGGGAGAAGCCCCATAGAGCCAGAGGGTAAACTCCCCCTCTTTTTTTCTTTCTCCCCCCCCCCTTTTCTGTTGGCAACCCTCTTACTCTGTGAGATTTACTGTTATGCCTGGGTTTCCCTTCCTTGCTGAAGAAGGGGGAAACTCCACTGAGGGTTGTGGGGGTTGAAAGTAGTTTCCACTTTCTTTTCTCAGCCTTGGTTGAGGAAAGTGGAATAAAGGCGGGAAAGTCAGCCATTTTAGGTAATCTGAGTGATGGGATTTTTTTCTTTCATTTTTGCAGAGGAAGACAAAATGGCTGACAAAGCAGGTTCCCCAAGTTCCCTTTTCTTGGATGACCTGGCAGTTTCACATTCCTCTAAGGATGATTCCCAGGGGTTGGATATGTCCAGGGAGGAAGCCAAAACGAATCTTCTGGCTTGTCTTAAGGAGGAGATTAAAAAGGAAGTTAAAGATGTTTGGCATCAGAGTGATTCCCCCAGCCCCAAACAGCTAGAGAAGAAAAGAGGTAGCAACAGCTACAGGCTCCTTGATGTCTCCCCTTCTAGGAAGAAGGCCAGAAGAGAATCTTCTGGGGAGAGGGACACTAGTCCTCTTTTTAGAGACTTGGAGGAGGTTTCTGATAATTCTGTCTCTACTTCTGATAAGGAAGAGGGAGAACTTTCAGAAGAGGAGGAAGCGGTTCCCTTGGTGCAGTCTAGACTTTTTCCACAGGAGTTGTATAATAGACTGTTATCTAAGGTGTTGAGAAATCTAGAACTCTTGTATACTCCTAAGGAGAAGGAGGATGCAGAGGTGGCAGAATTTCATGAGGGGTCTGGAAAGACCATTCCAAAGACAGTGTCTAAAACAGCAGGTGTATCTTTGCCTGCAGCCTTTTATAAGGGTATTATGGCAGAATGGGAACACCCAGCTAATCCCCAAGCTAATACATCTATGTTTTCTAGGTTTTATTCGCTCATACCGGAGGCTACAAAAAAGCTTAGGCTCCCTGTAGTGGATGACCCAATTAATTCTCTGGCATCTAACTCTCTTCTTCCCATGGACGCAGTGGGTTTACCTAAGGACAACAGCAACAAGCGAGTGGAGAAGGTGCTTCGCAGAGATTTTGAAGCATCAGCCAGCTCCTTGAGGGCATCAGCTACAGGGTCGCTATTCGCTAGAGCAGCCTATGCTTGGGCATCAGAACTTACAATGGTAGACAGCGGAACTCCTAAAAGTCTAAAGGACGAGCTAAAGAAAATAGCTTTGGCCATGGCTTTTGCTGCTGATGCATCTCTGGATGCCCTCCAGTTATCGGCTAGAGCGATGGCGTGTAGCGTGACAGCCAGGCGTAATACTTGGCTTAGGCTTTGGGATGCTGATCCGGCAGCAAGAGCAAAGGTGGCTGCTATCCCACTCAAGGGAATTAATCTCTTTGGGGCAGGACTAGATAGATACCTAATAGAGGATAAGGAAAAGAAAAAAGTCTTACCCTCAAAGAAGAAGGAGGTGCATTCAAAAAAGAGGTTTCAGTCCTTTCGGGCTTTCAAATGTGAGGACAGACAATCCTTTAATAGGGCCTTCAAAGGCAGATGGCAGGCTAGGTCTAGAGAGGGTAGATCTCACTCCTTTGCTGGAAAGCAAGGACAAAACCAAAAGGGGCCAAAGAAGGGACCCTCAGCGTGACTATGCCGAGAATCCAAACGTAGGGAGAGTAGGGGGCCGTCTGAGGTTATTCACCCATCAGTGGCAACAGTCAGTCACGGACAGGTGGGTCCTAGAGACGGTTTCACAGGGTAACTCCCTAGAGTTCGAAAGCTTTCCTCAGTGGCGTTTCCCAAGAATCATTCATTGGAGAAACACAGGTTATTGACAAAGGCCATCCAACATCTCCTAGACATCAGAGCTATAGAAAAGGTACCTGTGAAGGAAAGGTCACAAGGAGTATACTCTGTCTTCTTCATGGTACCCAAAAAGAATGGGGACGTCAGAGTGATACTAGATCTCAAGTGGTTGAACCAGTTTATACAAAAAAAGAAATTCAAGATGGAAACCCTAAGAACAATTCTACAGTCTATTCAAATAGGGGACTTCATGGTGTCAATCGACTTGTCAGAAGCCTCCTATCTTCACATCCCAATTCGAGAGTCTCAACGGAAGTTCCTACGCTTTGCATACCACGGCAGACATTTTCAATACAAGGCTCTCCCGTTTGGATTAAAATCGTCCCCGAGAGTCTTCACCAAGGTGTTGGTGACTCTCATAGCCTTTCTGAGGTTGAAGGGAGTGTCTTTGTTTCCTTATTTGGACGACATTCTGATAAAAGCATCTTCCTTTCAGAAGACACGAGAACATCTGGACTTGACATTAAAGGTTCTCAGGTTTGGGATACCAGAGGTGGACCTGTTTGCCACGGCACTCAATCATCAAGTCAGAGTGTTCGTTTTAAGGGTCAAAAAACCAGAAGCATTAAGTCTAAATTGGCCAAAGGCTCTGCTGTATGCCTTCTCTCCCATTCCACTTATTCCACGGGTCATTCAAGCGTTAATAGATCAAAAGGCAAAATTGATCCTGGTCGCGCCCTTCTGGCCAAGGAAGGCATGGTTTCAGGATCTGCTAAGACTCTCAGTAAGGGAACCTTGGTGTCTGCCAGTGAGAGGGGACCTGCTCTCTCAGGGAGCGGTACTACATCCGAGACCAGATTTGTTAAAGTTGACAGTTTGGAGCTTGAAAGGCAACAGTTAGCGTCCATGGGGTATGAGAGAGAGGTGGTTGATACTCTGTTGGCATCCAGAAAGAGGTCCACCAATCAGGTATATAACGGAACATGGCAGGTGTTTCATACCTGGTGTGTAGAAAGAGACGTGGATCCTTTCACAGCTAATATAAGGGACCTTCTTTTCTGGGCTTACATTAGAGGCACACAACCTGTCCCAGATCTCCACTAGTACTTCTCCAGCCACAAAGAGTAAACGGTACATTGTACCTACCTGAAGGTTCCTTCTCTTCAGTGGGGGAGAAGTCATCCAGGAACTGGTTAGGTCACGCCTCTGCTCGCTCGATAGGCTATGCAAATTTTCTTTTGTTGCGTGGCTCCCATTGGAGTGGCCTAGGCTGACCTCTCCAGTTGTGTCCAAGCCCTGTCCGCAGATTATTCCTCTGTCACCTTCTTGATGTACTCCGCGGCATTTGTATTAGGTCCTAGATCAGACCCTTTTCCTGCCACCCTGGACCGTTTCAAGTCTCCAATCGTGGGTGGGATGTGGATGACTTCTCCCCCACTGAAGAGAAAGAACCTTCAGGTAGGTACAATGTACCATTCTCCTTC
>NW_015170338.1:139257-141305 GCF_001447785.1 Gekko japonicus | reverse complement strand
GCCTCGGCGGAGGCGGCCTTTGGTAGGAGAGTTTTACAGCATGCCTTGTAAGCTCTGGAAGCCGTTTTGACCCACACTGGGGAGTACTGCTCTTGGATGTCCCATGAGTAAGGAGTCATGGAAGGACCGCCCCACTCTCTGGACCACCGGAGAACAGAAGATTAGTCTTCACTTACCGTGAAGCTTCCTTCTCGGTGGTCCAGGAGTGGGGTGGTCATACCCACCCTTGTTGGAGGGGACGGCTTCTGAAGCTTATTAAGGGGTGGGATCAATGGCTGGGTCTCTGATATGGAGGCTCTGACATAGGTATAGAACTGATACAGAACAGTCTGGGAGTTCTTTATGGTATGAGGTTTCTGTTTTATTGTTCGTTATTGGGGGATGTGTTCCATCCTTTGTTCTTTTTTGTGAATAAAAGTTGATGTTGAGAATTCACAGAATGTGTATTGTCTACTTCCTGAGGCCCTCTGGAGAGGGGGTGGAGGGGGTGTTGTGTTGGGATGTTTTTGTCCATTCATGATTACATGGATCGTGGGGAGAAGGTAGCTTGGTGACGAACTGGGAAGCCAGAGGACAAGCCCCTCCCCTCTGGGATCAAAGTTTGGCCGGCCCTGCAAGTGGAGAGGGAGGGGCTAAGTCCCATGAGTAAGGAGTCATGGAAGGACCGCCCCACTCCTGGACCACCGAGAAGGAAGCTTCACGGTAAGTGAAGACAAATCTTCTGTTTTCTACACACCCAGCTCAAGAGACCAGCATAGCTCTTACCTCTGTATTTGACATCTGGTACAAATCCTTATAGGCCATGTAAACCATAAAAGAATTAACTCCTATAGAAATGGAAAATTGCATAAGAGAAGAAATTAGAAAATTAAATGTTAATGTGAACCATTTTATTCAAATAGATATGTCTGCAAAACATGTGAGAAATTACTCATATACAATGGAATGGGATTTTTTTTGGCAAGAAATGGCAACACATTAAAACTTTTTGTTTACTCTTCTAGAGCTTATTCTTTGGAATGCTGTTATTTGCCTAGTCATGTAAAATCTTAAGTGAGGTCCAACTTGCCATACTTTGGAAATAATATAAGGTAGGACTCTTCCCACTTTGTCCTTTTATTAATTTTCACAAAATTACAGAAATCATCCTATTATTATTATTATTATTATTATTATTATTATTATTATTATTATTATTATAATAAAAACAAAGCTACAGTTAGATGATGAACAACAGAATAAGAAAGCATGCAATGGGTATAGTTATCTACTAAAATCTGTACAGTATTAACAACGCTGATAATGTACTCTGTAAACCACTTTTCACAGGGCAAAGATCATTATTTTCATATTATACTCTCCAGCCACTCGTCTGAAAAACAGCTTAGCCAGTTTTCCCATTTTACTTAGAACACAGTAATAGGAATACATGGTTATTTCTAACAATGACCTCTAAGGTCAATGCAGAGATGAGCTGAAAATCCTTCCAAATAGTAACAACAGAAGATGCTATTGTTCTGACACATTTGTTAAAAGACATATATACACTGGACTATCTGCCAGCAATTCCATGGTTTTAATGTGATGCTAATGTAACATAATAATATCTGACACTGCACTGGCACTAGTGCTGCAGCAGACACATTTCCCCTCATTTGTCTGCAATGTTCCCTCTAAGCTCTGGAGTCTTATGAGCAAAAATTCTACTTTGTGAGCTACTGGCATTAATGTTGTGAGCAAGTGATTTGGCTACTGCATAAATTACTTTGCTCTGGAGCCATCCTTCCTGAGCTAAGACAAAAATGTGTGAGCTGGAAGCTAAAAAACTGTGAGCTAGTTCACACTAACTCAGCTTAGAGGGAACACTGCTTGTCTGTACACTTAAGCCTTGGAAAGAGAACAGAAGTGCCTAGTTAAAGGCTCTTATGGCTCTATGCCAATAATTGACATGCCATACCTTACAATGCAATGAAATGTAGGCTATTTGTAAGTGAATCAGCCTGATCTCATTTCATAAAGAATTACAAAAAAATGAACAGACACATGTT
>NW_015170338.1:130648-139222 GCF_001447785.1 Gekko japonicus | reverse complement strand
TTTCCAGAAAATTTGTAGCACAGTAGATACACTTTTTATACATTCTGTAGATGTCATAGATTCCGATTAACCAACACCAGAATGAGGTAAGAAAAAGGGAAATATCCAGCACAAAAGAAAACACCTGGCCTATGGTAGTAGCAAACCTTTTTCTTTGATGAGTGTCTGCACTTCCTGTTTGACACTGTCATTCCAATGGGTGATATCCACATGCAGGGAATAGTCACAGCAAGCCTTCCCATCACCCCATTCTCGCCACTTCTCATAGGCTTCTATCAGGCTGGACTCTGGTTCAGGGACAACATGGTCAACTGTGAAAAAATGCAGCAAGCTTTAGTGCAACATGAAGACACTGCCTATTTCCCACTGTCCTATCTGGAGGAGATTTTGCATCAGCAGTCTTTGGGCACTGTTTTCAAAAGGTCTGCTGCCCTCCCACAAGTAACTGAGAATGTGCAAATTTAAAAAGAAAGGATTCTATGGCACCTTAAAGATTAACTGTAGCATAATCTTCCTTGGGCAAGCGCCACGAACACATTCTGATGAAATGAACTCAATTCATAAATACATTTTCACAGATACAATGTCATCACAGATTTCCACATGTTCACCAGGCCTTCGCCAGTAAAAGCACTAAAACTACTCATGACTAAGTGCTAAGTGAAAGTGACTGTATCCTCACTATCCTTTCCATGTGCTCAATACATGGCAAAAAGTATTCATTTTGAAACTAAGTAAACTAAATGAAATCATGTGAAACATCTGTTGTACATTCCATTGCTCCATATGCACACTGCTATTTCATTAAACATGATATTAATGCACAATGGCTTGGAGTCAGTCTAGATTTCTGCAAGAGCAGGAGGCAATATTGCCAATTCCCCCTGCCGTAGATGATCTCCAATTTCCTCCAAGCCATTTCTGGGAGTTTCCTGAACCCCAGAAATAGCATTTCTTGGGGTATTTGGGGCTGCTGTGAGCAGTGTTCCCTCTAAGCTGAGTCAGTGTGAGCCAGCTCACAGATTTTTAGCCTCCGGCTCACACATTTTTTTCTCAGTTCAGGAAGGATGGCTCCAGAGCAAACTAATTTATGCAGCAGCCAAATTGCTCGCTTACAACTTTAATGCCAGCAGCTCACAAAGTAGAATTTTTGCTCACAAGACACTACAGCTTAGAGGGAACATTGGCTGTGAGAGAACAGGCAAAAATCACAAAAAACAAAACACCATGCCGGTGGAAACCTAGGTGGGATACAAGCCTATTGGTTTTTGCAGCTGTGCTATTTGTGTAAGTGGAATTGTGCAAAGTACATTATGCTGTCTGCTCATGTGCAAAGTACATTATGCTGTCTGCTCATGTGCGTAATCCCAGTATCTGCCAGGAGAGATGCCTGTAGACTTTTTTTGTAACTGACCAATATAGCTACTTTCCTGAAATTTGTCATGAAGTCCCCTACCCCTTACCATTCTACAGGACCAAACCACCAAAGTATACTATCTCTCTTAAAATAAATGGCACAAGTGCCTTAGAAACTGGCTAAGTAAATGCTACTTCATAGCTTCTTAGGCATTGCTGTCAATGCCTAATGAAAAGAGAACCATCAAACATTATTTCAATTCCCATCTAGGCAAATTCTGTGCATGTAAGCATACAAAAAATGTGGAGAGAGTGGAGTGTAAGAGGGTATAAGGATACTGGGGATGGGTTTAGCAATGGAACTAGAATTTGGGAAGAAATAGGAATATTTTAGAAGACCCTTCATTAATCCAGAGTTTGCAACTCACATATGTCTACCATAATGAAGAAATTATATCCAGTACTTTGCATCTTAATGTCTGTAATTTCCCAGATACATGTCTGTAATTTCTCAGATACACTGAAAGTGCATTTACCAGAAGAAGGAGAAGGAGAAAGAACTAAGGCACTGTGATGCTGCAAATTAATAGTTCTGGCACTGTACCAGGTGCTTTTAGCAAGCTGCTGCTGAGAAGCGAGCAGGAAGAAGTAGGCCTTTCCCTCCTTCTCATCTCTCACTGCCATCCATTACACACACACCCCAAAAAAACTAAGACACAGCCTAATGTACCTTTTTATTGCACCTGATGTAATCCTCAACTTCTATTGCAGCTATTTCATGTAACTGACACTGCGGCGCATACTGCAGGTCTTTCAGCCAACAATGGAAAGGGAGGAGCAGGAAGAAAGAAAACTAAAGTTTTCAGCCCACTGCATCCATACTTGCAACTTGTTCTAAAACACTCATCTGAATAAAACCACAGGAAACATGCAAGCAGGACTGCTAAACTGGTATAGTGGTTGAACTAGGATTTGAGAAGCTTGGACCAGTCACATGCTCTCAGCCTAATCTATCTTGCAGGGCTGTTGTGAGGATAAAATGGACGTGAGAATGATGTTAGCTGCTTTGGGTGGGGTATAAATGAGGTAAGTAAATAATAATAAATAATCAAAAGCAATATCTAAAATGGGCCTAGAATTTCCGTTTTGTTGTATTTACCCTCAAGTATGTTGAGAGATCATTCTCTCTTCTTTGAGGCACTTGGGTAGGGTGCCACATTTTTTTGAAACAATAATTGTAGCAAATATATTCTTTGTTAAGCACCTTGGAACAAGTGTGGAAACCGTGATACAGGGTATATATACAGGGTTAATGTGACTTGCAAATATGCATGGCCTTCACATCTTCAGCACAAAAGCAAGGCTAAAGTTAGTGAAACCCCACAGCATCATAATAATGAAACTAATCCAACCTAGAGTTCTTGCAACAACAACAACAAAAATAAAAGTTTTTTCAGGAGGGAAACCAAACTAAAAATGTGCTTCCCATGGCGGTTGCAATACAAACAGCTCTAAGACAAACCCACTTACAGTTTTACTGAAGTTTGTTTGCCATAGTGACAAATGAAATTAATACCACTTCAAAAGTTACACATTTTCTACCTTCAGCTCCACCTATCACATACGCAGCGTTCAAGCCTTTTTAAACAACATTTCACAAAACAGTATAGAATAACTCACTGTGCTACCAGTTCAAATCATTCATTACTAAAATAACAACTTCATTATTATATCAATGGTATAGCTGCGGTGGCTCAAGTGGTTAAGACGCTGAACTGCAGGCTGTGGAAGGTCGGTAGTTCAGCAGTTCGAGACCCGGGTGCTGCATGACGGAGTGAGCTTCCATCTCTAGTTCCAGCTCCTGCCAACCTAGCAGTTCGAAAGCAAGAAATTGCAAGTAGATAAATAGGTACCACTTCAGTGGGAAGGTAACAGCGTTCCATGCGCCTTGGTGTTTAGTCATGCCGGCCACATGACCACGGAAACGTCTTCAGACAGCGCTGGCTCTTCGGCTTGGAAACGGAGCACCGCAACCCTAGAGTCGGATTCGACTGGCTTTCGAGCAAGGGAACCTTTACCTATACCTTATACTACTAGTACATAGTTACCAAATGTGGTACTCCTTGTACTTACTAATCATGGTGGTTCCACCTGCCAGGGCTGCTTTTGTCCCTTGGAAGAAGTCATCCACTGCTATCATCCCCTTGTACAGCATCTGCAAGTGAGTGTGGACATCTATTCCTCCAGGTATTACCATCCTACCACTGGCTTCTATGGTCTTCACTCCTCCTGGAACTATTAAGTTATCGCCAATTTGCCTGATTAAATAGTAACAGAAAAGAGTCAGTCAAAATGGTGAACCTGTTACAGCACAGAATATGTTCCACTTAAGGACAAATGTCCCATTAGCCATAACAGTGTACACACTGGTTTAAGCAATTTTCTTAAAAGCAGATTGATTAATAGTGGATATATGCATAAGCAAAACCAGAATCTTTTTTTGGTCTAAAAATGAAGGCATTTCCTTGCACTAAATAAATGTGAATGAATTAGAAATGGTCAGGTTGTTAAATGAAGACAGTACTTAACATGTATATTAAACATGTATGTTTTTCCTGTAAAACTTCATCAGTTTCTATACCAAAGTTTCCAAAAGTTTTTGTTAAAAAATTAATTGGCTATTGTCATGAAGGGCTGGGATATAACAAAAAAGCTTTTGAAAATATTTAACCCCACACCTGTACCCATACGTTGACACATCCCATAGTTCTAAAAGCCTTATGGGTAAATGTTCCATGTGACAGCAAAAGATTATGGCATCCCCCGTCACACTATATTTTGTAAAAACAATCCCAACACAGAATCACAGAACTGTTGATAAGGTATGGTTATATCCTAAGACCGAGCTTTACTTGTTGCCAGGGGTCATTTCGTAGAAAAAGAGGTGCAGGAGCCCATTAGCATAACTTATTTGTATATGCCACACCCCCTGATATCACTGGAAGTGTGTCAGAAGGCAACATCCACCGCTCAGGCTCCACTGGACTGTTTTGGATTGCTAGCGTGTGGGGGGGGGGGGAGAACATGCAGATCTGTTCTCGCAGCGGAGGGAGAGCTTGTACCTGAATAAAACTTGGTCTTAAAGGTGCCACTAGACTGTTTTGGACCGGGGGCCTGGGGGGGGGGTGCTCTGCAGCATACCTGGCTGCTTCTTGCTCTGACTGAGGGATGCTGGGAGCAGGGGGTGGGGCTTGTTGCATGTGCCCGCCCTCTGGGCTCTTTACTGGCGGAGCTCCGCTCCTGCAGGAAATGACCCCTGCTTGTTGCAAATAAGTCAACTTCCAAACAATGAGAAAACTGCTAATGGTCCCTGAGTTTTGCCAGAATTTTGTTGCTCCAATCACTTAAAAAGATCTGCAAAACAAACAAAAGTTTTGCCTGGGAATTTACAAAGAATCTGCTATGTATTTGAAACCTGAGCCCACAATTATAACAGCACATTAATTGTACATAATAACCCCTGAATCTTCTTTCTCTAAACAGGAGGGACTTTCTGCCAAAACGGAACACTGGATTTTTCCTTTTACTCAGAAGTATGGAGGGTATCCTTGACTGATGAATAATTCCTCTCTCTAGGACCAGGAGGCACGGCCAAGCACAGCGTCCTGTGACAACCGCTGGGAGGTACCTTCCTTACCCTGAAGCAGAAAACTACTGGTAAGCAACCCAATACCAGGAAGAACTCATAGAAACTCTGGAACTAATTTCTCCACTCCAGAGGCATAAATGGTTGAACATCAGCCAAGTCTAATGAAATAAATAAATAAACAAGTATATACAGAAGATCATGTGCAGAAAATAAATTACAGGTACAAGAGGAAAAACCAAATGAAATGCACTACATCTTAACTGGCAATTGTGATAATCTCCTCTTTAAGAAGTCATCCATGTGGTGAGACAAACATGACATCCACACCCCTGAAAAAGAATCATGCCAAATCCAATGTTGCATTCTCACTCAGAGCAGGACCTCTTTAACTGATAAGCAACGCTCCCAATAAGCTGTGGAGTCTCATGAGCCAAAATTCTACTTTGTGAGCTACTGGCATTAAAGTTGTGAGCGAGCGATTTGGCTACTGTATAAATTAGTTTGCTCTGGAGCCATCCTTCCTGAGCCAAGACAAAAATGCATGAGCCAGAGACTAAAAAATCATGAGCTAGCTCACACTAACTTAGCTTAGAGGGAACACTGCTGATAATCCAAAAACAGTATTTTTGTCTCAGGACAGTTGATAGCCAATTTTATAATGCCTCACAAACATTGAGAAAATGTTCATACTGGTGCCTTACAAAGGGCTTAAACAGAAGCACTGGTGTTGAATGCTACTGATACAGCTGTTTGTTGATGTTGCCTGGAGTTATTTTCCCCTGTACATTTCATATGCAGTATGGATGTACTTTGAGAGCCACCTTCTGAGGGATACCTTGAACACTTTCTTCCCTTTATTGAGAAGTCACACAGAACAGAAAATCTGTTTTGCTGTAACTGGCAGTCCTATTCCTGCAGATCTTTAGAACCCTATTCATGTCCTGTGGGTGGGAAGTGCCAGGTCTTCTCTTTCTAATGAAGAGGACTCAGGCAAAAGGAGGGAACATTGACCTGAATCCTACGCAATTGACTTTAGACATGAAGGTCTGATGAATTCTTAAAATTACAGTACCCTTATGAAAAGTACATACTCCCTAATGAAATCACAATGAGACAAAGTCTTTAATTGTGAGACTTCTAGAACAGAAGAAAACCACCACAAAAGGAACATTAAAGACATATTTAGGAATCTTCTGCAGAGGCTCAAAGGGAACTTGACGGACAACATATAGCATCCAGGAGGGGCAGCAATGCAGTGGACATTTTAGCAAGGTCAGCCCATCAAGTAACAGTTTCACATTAGGGAACCTGGATAGAATGATGCCATGTGTCCGTGACCAAACTGTTGCCAAGGCCACAGTCTTCCTCCACAATTCGATTCTAGTGTGAAAATTTGAGAGCTGGGAGGTAGACTGGTGTCTTCTTTATGACTGTTTCTTCTTGATATCCTTCACAAAATAATTTGGAAAACATTTGATCCAGTACATGTACCTCTAGTGAATATCTTTTTGTTCCCATTAAGAGTTTTCTGGATCCCATCTTGAGAGTTCTTGTCTGGCAGAAGCAGACACATAGGCAGATCTTGTGTTGGCGCCTGTTCCTTCAGCAGTTTCCACAGTTTTCTGTCTGGGAAATACTCCAAATCCTCTGAGTCAAGAAGCAAATTCCCTACTTCTGATCAAGACTACATGTATGATCTATACAAGACTAAAGCACCTTTTTAGCTGCCTTGGTCTGCTGGGGTGACTTTGTTGCCCTCACTAGTCATGCAAAAAATTGTTCAGTGATTGCAATTTTCATAGTCTTTAAGAGACAACCCCAAATGCATGGACTTATTGAAAGAGATGAGGGGGTTCTGTCTGAGGCATTTCTTTTCTGCAGTGTGAAGCCTTTTCTTTTGGGGCCCTAGAGCAGAGCTCAACACATCCCAGGTGCCAAGTTGCCATGGCACCTAGAAATGTCCTTGCATTGCCTAGTGTTTTCAGCAATGGATTTATTTTTATCTCTCTTAACAATTTTCAGTGAGAATACTAAGGGCTGAAACCAACTAGCTTCTCCACCAATTAAAAATAATGGAAGGGTTTCCCTTTGACCAACAAAAAAGGCTATGTTTAGTATCATGGGACCTGCATGGACAAAAGTCGTGGGGAAGGGTGGTTGTAATAAGGAGAGGAACTGGCCAAGACTGAGTAAAAAAGAGGGTGGATTCAGCCCAAAGCTTATTTAAAATTTTGCATCAGAATAGTTTGCTGTATAAATGTGCACATAATTCTTGTCATTACTGGTTTATAGATAAACTAATTCTATACCAGGGGTGGCCAAACCGTGGCTCAGGAGCCACATGCGGCTCTTTCACACATATTGTGCGGCTCCCAGCAAACAATTAGCAAACAAATATCATTGGACAAATAAATACCATTATCAATATCTGCTTTTACCACTTTTGTTATTATTTTTGGCAGTCTCATTTAATGTTAATAAAAGCAAATTTGCATATTTATCAGTCAAAAAGTGTAATATTTGTTCATGTCTTGCGGCTCCCAAAAATCTGACGTTTATTCCATGTGGCTCTTACGTCAAGCAACTTTGCCCACCCCTGTTCTATACCATTCAGTGGTAGTGGATAAACTCATTTCTTAACCAGTTGCTTTCTATACTGGCTCCAGTATTCACTTAAATGAAGCTTTTTAAAGCAACAATGGAATTATGAGAAATTGGGGAGAAGTTAAGCTAGGGTTAGAACAGTACATTGGTACTTACCTGAAGGTTCTTTCTCTTCAGTGGGGGAGAAGTCATCCAGGAACTGGTTAGGTCACGCCTCTGCTCGCTCGATAGGCTATGCAAATTTCTTTTGTTGCGTGGCTCCTATTGGAGTGGCCTAGGCTGACCTCTCCAGTTATGTCCAAGCCCTGTCCGTGGATTACTCTCATTTTATATCCTTGTTTCCGTCCACGGTAGTTGTATGTTGTGCTGTTGCAGTCCATAGTTTTGCCACCCTGGTCTATTTCTGGCATCCAGTTTGAGTGGGATGTGGGCATCCAGTTTGGGTGGGATGTGGATGACTTCTCCCCCACTGAAGAGAAAGAACCTTCAGGTAAGTACCAATGTACCGTTCTCCTTCAGTGGGGGGAAGTCATCCAGGAACTGGTTAGCTGTACCCAAGCTATTCTTCCGGGGTGGGTGACTAATTCCACTTCATGGTTTTACCGCATTGTTGTTGTTTTAATTACTAACTATTTAGTTATTTATTTTTACGTCTCCAGTATCTGCTGTAAGAACCTTCTGGCAAACGCCGCCTCCGCCGAGGCTGCTTGGTCTATCCTATAAAGTCTCCCACGTGTGGGGAAAAGACTTTCAGGTTGTCTCTCAGCAAATCTCTTCTGCAGTGTCTCGTGTGGAGAAGGCTGCTACCTTGCTGTTGGCCTCATGGGACATGATTTGTTGCCCCTCGTCAACTTTGGAAATACACTGTCTGATCCAATAGGCCAGTGTGTCCTTGGGGACCTTTTGCCTTAATTGGGAGTCCCATATGCCACGAGCAATGCGTCTGACTGTCGAAATACAGCCGT
>NW_015170338.1:130414-130525 GCF_001447785.1 Gekko japonicus | reverse complement strand
TGTTCCATTATCTGTAGAGGACACTTCTGGAACTTTGCCAAACTTATTTTTCACAGATGCAATGCAAGTTTTGAACTCATCAAAAACTTGATCTTTGCTTTTGATTAAGTA
>NW_015170338.1:130111-130239 GCF_001447785.1 Gekko japonicus | reverse complement strand
AGACCCATCCGCAGTGAGACAGAGTCGTTCTGGAGGATGCAAAGCTCCTTCCTCGCCCATAGTGCAGCCATTTCGGAGATCCTTCAGGCTGCGGTTACCACAATGAGAAATGACCTTCTATGACATAG
>NW_015170338.1:96234-126103 GCF_001447785.1 Gekko japonicus | reverse complement strand
CCCCCCCGTCGGAATGAGCTCACCGGCTGGGCTCGCCGGCCCTGTGCTCTCCCGCGCCGTTTCACTCTTCCACGCTGCTGGCAACCGCCAAGTGCGCTGTCTTCTTGGCGCGCGGCCGGGAGCAGGAGCCCGAAGGCTTCGACCGCTGGGTCCCGCCGCCGCTCTTTGTTTGGGCGCCGCCATCTTGGAACACGTGCGGGGGGGGGGGTTTGTGCCGGGGCCGACTGGCTCTTGCGTTCAACCGGCCCCGCTTTGGTGGAGCTGCCGTCCTCTGACTGTTGCAGCGGCGCTTCCTCCAGCCGCTGCCTGTCCTGCAGCCTGACTCCCGGTACCTCGGGAGTGCTGTGCTGCTGCTCCACAGGGGCCTCCGTCACGGCCTCTTGTCCTCCTTCCGGTGCCTCGGAAGGTAGAGGGGGCCGTTCTTCATTTTCTTCCCATCCTGGATCCTCGGCAGTAACCCCTTGTTGTTTTGGGGCCTGCAGGGAGGGAAGGGAAAGTCTTCCGCTGTCTGTTGAGGTTTTTTCTTTTTAAATAAAATTTTCTTTTATTCCTCTGGCTTGGAGCAGGAGCTCCAGAAGTCCTACCGAGCGCAGGGCTATGCAGAAACTGGAGAGGTCAGCCTAGGCCACTCCAATAGGAGCCACGCAACAAAAGAAATTTGCATAGCCTATCGAGCGAGCAGAGGCGTGACCTAACCAGTTCCTGGATGACTTCCCCCCACTGAAGGAGAAGATAGCTTTTTGTTGTGGTGATGTCAACCAGGATTACCCCACATGTGTTTACATACTGTAACACTTTTGTCATAGCTTTAATAACATTACAAAAACCGTGAACATGTTAGGATTAGGTTAGGCATGTTAGGAAAGGCAATACTTTTAACATGTGGCCATCAAACAAGGCTGAAAAATGAGTGCAGTTTGTAAATTTTGGGGTTGGTGCCTATGACCAAAGAAAATTAGTCAGCACACACTCTGTATGCTGTTGGGTCATGAAACGCTGAAGCCACTTATTCACTCCCAGGGTAATGCAATGAGACATTTCCCTGTCCTGCAGGGGAGTTTAAGTGGGGTTACATTTGGGGAACAACTGACTCCACTGTTCGGCGCTGTTCTCAGTCACCCAGAAGTTACTGAGATTATTGTTGTGCAGAAGGTTTGCTGTGAAAACTGGCTGTTGATACACCTTGGCTGTTGGTACACCTTGGGTGAGCTCCTCATTCTCAGAGTCAAGCAGGCTAAGGTCCCACTCAGGGACATGACCAGGTCTCTGCCACCAGCACTTCGCGAATGCAGGACTTTCCTACTTCTGGGCCATGGCAAAATTTCCTGAAGCTCCTCTACTGAGGAGTCAAAGGCGTTTTCTAAAGTTTCTTCAGAGCACTGCTCATAGCAGTCCCCCCAGCTTAAGTGCAAATGTTGCAGCTTGTAACCTAACCTAAGCAATTCCCAGTGTGTACCACATTACGGCTTATATCAGACAGTCCTTTCCATCAAAACTATCTCCTGACAGACTACAGCTTTCTGAGATATTAGGGGACAACTTTATGTAGTATTGGTTTTAATTATATGTAGGATGAGAGCCAATTTGGTGTAGTGGTTAAGTGTGCGGACTCTAATCTGGGAGAACTGGGTTTGATTCCCCACTCCTCAACTTGCACCTGGCTGGATGACTTTGAGCAAGCCGTAGTTCTGATAAGAGCTGTTCTTGAAAAAGAGCAGTTTCTGTCAAGAGCTCTCTCAGCCACACCTACCTCACAGGGTGTCTGCTGTGGGGAGGGGAAGGGAAAGGAGTTTGTAAGCCACTCTGAGACACCTTTGGGTAGTGAAGGGCGGGGTATAAATCCAATCTCTTCTCTTCTTCTTCTATATCATGACATTAGTTAAACGGTTTGTAAAATCTGAATATTCTGCAGGAGACACTACTTTCTAAACTTCTTTTATAGCAACAAACCAGAAGTTAGTAAATTCCCTTTTTCCTTAGGCATAAAGAACTTAGAAAATTTCTTTCCTTTAAATATTATTTAATTTCCCTATTGCTACTTTTCAAAATATTTCCTGAAAGAGGAATCAAGATTTTTTTCTTCTGTTAGGTCTTTCTGAACATTAAAGACCCTACTACTATGACATACCAGTTTAAGTGCATGACATGGGTGTGATGTGTGCTGCAACTGCAGTTACTGTAGACCTTCTGAGGTGGGTAAGGAGACCACCTACAAACAGAAACTATTCTAGTACAAAATTCCTAATTTCTCTCTGCTTTCCTCAAGGGAAGAATATTTTCTGACCACTATAAAAGAAACAAGATTTGAAAGCCTTGAAAATTGTATACTTACTTTATAAGGCCATCTTCCATATAAATGTCGGCGTAGAATGACTGATCATCATTAACTATCCTACCTCCTTTAATAAGAAGGCGGTCACTCTGTAAAAGAAAAACAGAATCATGAATGCCAAAAAAGGTTTATGCACCCTCTCTACAACAGGAATGGAAGCAATAATACAGAACCAACTTATTCAGGCAGGTTAAAATCAGCCCACAATTTTCTTCAGTATGCTCTGAAACGTTCTGCATTAAAGGGAGTAACTTGGGTGCTGTGATGGCCAGCCCAAGCTTAACTGGAGAGGATGAATGCCTTATACGAGAAGATAACAAACTTGTTGCCCTTAGCCATTTCCCTAGGATTCTGCTACTAATCTTATTTTATTTTATTTATTTACTTCCAATTTATACCCCGCCTTGCCGGTACAGTCTGTATCAGTCTAGCCAATTTGGGCACCTGAAGCTCCTGAGGCCAGGAGACCTCACCACACTATCTTCAAGTCCTTACCTAAGATCAGCCACATGATATGTCCTCTATTCATCCCATTTCTATTTTCCCCTGATTTGCTGTAGTATTTCCCAAGCCTGGTTTGCTACAGTCTTTTGAGAATGACTGCAGTTAAAGTGCGCCTTTGGATGCTGTGCAACCAGGATGCTGTGCAACCAAGCATCAGCATCATTTTCCTTCCTATAGCCCCTGCAGCTGCCATTCCCACACAGGTGCCCCCCATACCAGTAGGATTTTTCAGACTCCTCAAAAGAAACTGGAATTGCTAGATCACTGAAATGTTATATCCCACTTTTCCCCCAATAGCTTCAATGGCTGAGAAATTTACATCTCTAGACCTTAGTGGCCAAAACTATGTGCACAGTTTGCTTCCTACACAAAAACTATATTATATGCAAATATACTTGTATTTAAAGCCCAGATCAGCCCATAAACGTACAGATCTGCAGAACAAGCCTTTATACTTCTGAATAAAGTCTAGGATTTTCAGAATCACACCTGGTATTTCTTTTAGTATGCAATACACTACAGTACACAGAACACAGTCCCTACCCAAGACACCTACAGAACTTAGTAGGCTTAGACTGGAGTAATGCTGCATACGGTTGCATTGTTAGAGTAGTACCTGTAGTCCCAGAAGCATGCATACCCAGACTGAGTACACAGGTGTGTGTGTGTGTGTCATCATTTTGAAGTTTATTTCTGAAAGGTGCCATTGTGTATACTGTCACGTCAGTGTGGATTAGCAGCCAAAGCTCAATTTAGAACCCAAAGGGCATTTTAACTCTGCTCCGCCCCTTTCTCAAAAATGCAAGTTTACGAAACAGTGATTACTTTTGCAATCTTGGGAGGATGATCTTCTCTCTCTTGGGGGGGGGGGGTGTTCCAACAGAAGGAAGAAACAAAGTCAAAAATCAAGAGAGGCTTTAATGCGCCCTCAAAGTTCTATGTAAGTATCATGCAACACACTGACTGTGTTCCAGTGCTAGAATGAATGGAGCAGCCCCTTCCTTGAAAGCACCCAGTAATTGGAGCCAATGTATTTCTGTTGCAGCAAAGTCAGTTTAGATCTACTGTATCAATAAAAACTACATAAAAGGGGAAAAAAAACTTCCTAGAGACGCTTGTTTCTATTTCAGCTGTAACTATCTTCTAAGGTCATTCTGAACCTAAAAAGAAACTGACCATATCTCCATACCCTACTTCACATGGAGCGAGCTGTGTCTAGTTCCAGAAGAGTGTGGAAAATATAGCATAATTTGGCTGGATTTTCCTATCAGATTAAGTTCTTTGATTATGCATGCTAAGCTATTAGCAATAGCTTATTTATTTATTTATTTTTCAACATAAGATACAAATACAAAATGGACAATGTAAAACAATTAACAGCATAAACAACAGGATCAAATGGTAAGTTAAGAAAAAATATATAAAAAATCTTAGTGACACTGAAATAAAGATATATATGGTATCAACAGTTTGACATTAACAAATAATGAAGCAATAGCTTATTTATGACGGATCACAGTTTAACGTGGAATGGAGGATGCAGGATTGAAAAACTGTTCGGTCAGTTCCAGACATATAATAATTTGCTTGAATCCTACCTAGAATTTCCACCTGCAGGGTGCAACTTCCCTACCTTCCCTCCTGCTGCAGCATGAAATACATTCAAAATGCTGTTCCTGGGAGATGGGGGACCACCAGGAATAGCTTGGCGGGGAATACGAAATCCCCCCCCCATTATGTGGATGGAAATTTTAGGTGGGATCCAACAAACTGTATGTAAATATGGGCTGTGGGAGGACTAAACAATACAAGCTGCTTTGGAAGCCATGTGGTAGAAAAAACAGGATACACATTTAAATATAAATAATAAACTCTACCCAAAACTATGTTGTTTTCACAAGTTGTCCTATAAGCTCCATGAGATGAGCCAAAGGATCCTGGCCTTGCAGAGATTAGAAAATGATGGGACACCACCTTGGCAATGCATGACGTTATGCACTTATTTAAAAACACCAAACACATCTGACAGAGTTGGAGATACATTTTATGGCATCACAATGATTTCTTTAAAAAGAAGCCCCACATTAGTTCATATAGTGCACTAAATGATACCATTCACTGTGTTAAATCTACTTCTACAAACACAGCCTTGGCAGAATGGGAAGCAAGGAGCCAGTAGTTTGAATCCAATTAGGAACGTGTTAGTTAAAAACCAGGATACTTGTGTTAAGAGGCTAGGACTTGAGAATGCTCCTCTAAAATCTTGGAGAAGTCATGGTATGTGGTCATTATGAGGTACCGTGAATGCATTTCAGTCATTACACAGTACAAAGAAGATATTGTGTGGACACAGTAATCCCAAAGTGATGGCAAAAATGTATGCAGGTCTTCGGGGGGGGGGGGGGATAAAATGAAAATGTAAAATTAGGTGAGAAACTGATTTAGGTATGCCCATCTCAATGAAGGAATGGGGGAAAACATTGTATAAGCTATAATGACAGTGTCATTACATGTTGGGATTAGAGATAATTGTTTGGAAATGGTATTTTCATTGACATTTGACTCCTGCAAGATCAGCCAAAACTTCAAGGCATTCTGATATTTGTTGGAAGTGTGGAAAGGTGAAAGGATCCTTTTTTCATTTATGGTGAGCCTGTCCAGTAGTCAGAAAGTGATAGTGTGCATAATGAAACTTAAGTTATCTTGCAAAGTACATTTAACACCAAAGATTTATTTATTGAATGATTGCACTCAAAAAATCTGTTACTTCAGCTGGTTACTGCAGCTAGAATGACACTGGCAAAAAAATGGAAGGATCATTTGGAATTTGTATGAAGGATGGTTTTGTGTACTTAGAGATTCGTAAAGTATGCATGGTAGTCTAAATTATTAACTTAGGTTTAGAGTTTGGGGTTGTAGAAGTAAGGCAGAGGACTGGAGATTGTTTTACTGTGTAAGGTACATTTAATTAAGCTTGTGATATGTAAAGAGCCTATAGTTATAATTTATTCATTTATTTATTTATTAAATTTATTAACCACCCAATCCCTGCAGTGCAGGGCTCTGGGTGATGTACATCATTCATAAAAACATCAAGATAAAACAATTAAAACATTAATAACATATTTCAAACAAGAAGATGATGTATATTAATTGGTCCCATTTCAGACTGCTGGCCGCTTTGCGGGCAGGAGAGAGGAGGGCAAAGAAGAGATGAAAAGCAACTGGAGGGGAAAGGGTGCCAGCGATGATGGAAACGGTTGCTGTCCTCAACAAAAGGCCTGGTGGAACATCTCTGCCTTAAAGCCCTGTGGGATTGCATAAGGTCCCGCAGGGCCCTGATGTCATTTGGCAGAGTTCCACCAGCTTGGGGCAAGGACTGAAAGGGCCCGGGCCCTGGTCAAGGGCTGCCAGATAGCTTTAGGGCTGGGAACCACCAGCAAGTTGTTATCTGAAGAGCGTAATGCTCTTCCAGGAACATAATGGAGGAGATGGTCCCATAGATACATTGGTCCCTGACTGCCCAAGGCCTTGTAGGTCAATACCAAAACTTTGAATTTGACTCGGTATTCCACTAGGAGCCAGTGTAGCTGGTGCAGCACTGGCTGTATATGTGCCGTCCATGACGTTCCCATGAGCACTTGTGCCACCGTATTCTGGATCAGTTGGAGCTCCAGGTCAGTTTCAAGAGCAGGCCAGTGTAAAGCAAGTTACAGTAGTCCAGCCTGGTGGAGACCATTGCATGGATTACTGTGGCTAGGTCAGGGTGCAACAGGAAGGGGGCCAATTGCCGAGCCTGGCAAGGATGAAAGAATGCCAGTCTGGCAGTGGGTGTGGAAGAACCCAAAATTGCATCAATGTCAGTGGTGCCCTGTCAAGAGCAGGCAACCTATATCCCAACTCTGAAGTTTCCCTCCCCAGGCACAGAACCTCTGTCTTTACTGGATTCAGTTTTAATGACAGTTGGTGTCAGTTGCCAGAAGGATATTTATAATAAGATCGAGAACCAATTACAAGAAGAGTGGATTGTGTCATCACAGACATTGGGAATTGTTGTTATTAGCCCTTTCTGAGTTGTATAGTTAAATGATTTTAGAATTGTTTAAATTCAAATTAGTCACGTTTTATTGTAAATTATGTATTGATTTTATGTAAGCCGCCCTGAGCCAGCTTTGGCTGGGAGGGTGGGGTAAAAATCCAAATAAATAAAATAAATAAAATTTCAACCTACTCCGCTTCAACCACCCAACCATGGCCTCCAAACCTATGGCCAGATTACCGGGGGCAGTATCTGGGTGGCTGTCCAGTAACAGATACACCTGGGTGTCATCAGCATATTGAAGACAGCCCAGCCCAAAGCTTCGCGCTAGCTGGGCGAGGGGACGCATGTAGATGTTAATCAACATTGGGCCCCCTGAGAGACCCTGCATGTTAAGGGATATCTGGAGGGCACAATTGTACAGTTGCAATTTTTATTTAAAAGTATCAATCAGAAAATGAAAAGCAATACACAGACTTCATTAAAAAATGAAATAAAATTGGATATTCACATGTATATATGTAAAGAATCCAATACACATTCACTGATGCTACTCCCATATTTTTATTACTGGTTATGTAATCACAAGTTTTTTGTTCAGCATGTATCCTAGAATTCCTGTAATAATGTAAAAAATAAAGGACTCAATCCACTCGCCGCAAACATGCAACACCAAGTAGGTCTGCTAACCTCCAGGTAGCACCCAAACGTCCCTGGCTATTACAACTGATCTCCAGATGACCATGATCAGTTCCCTTGGAGAAAACAGCTGCTTTGGAGGGTGGACTCTATGGCATTATATATGCTGCTTCCACCCCCTCCCCCAAGTCCAGCCCTCCCCAGGCTCTACCCCCCCCCAAAAAAATCTCCAGGCATTTCTTAACCCAGGGCTGGCAGCCGTAACACAAACACATAAACATACAGCCCAGTTTTCCCCCTCCCCCTACCTGCATGTGGACAGCCCCAACAGGACATTAGGGGGAAAGGAAGGGAGACCTGTGTGCATCTCTCTCCCTTTCTCTCATATTTCATCTTCCTTTTCTGACAGATACAAATTATTGGTGTTCAAGATATTCTTCTCCTACCTAAGACTCAAAAATGGCAGTAACCAATAATACAAATTTAACAACAAAACGCACAGTGGTTTTATGCTGTTGTCAGGAAGTTATAATGGAAAAAAATTAAACTTCTGCTGCAGATGGGGAAAAGTGGCTGTTTGCTGATTACTGTCTTTGCCTCAACAGTTTTATCAGTATACTACCGTGTTTCCCTGAAAATAAGACACTGTCTTATATTTATTTTTTCTCAAGAAGACACACTAGGGCTTATACCACAAATGCATAGAAATCCTGCTAGAGCTTATTTTTGGGGTAGGTCTTATTTTCGGGGAAACAGGGTATGTGTCAGATCATGACTAAAAAGTCCAAATTTAGAACATGTGCATTTACAATCCTCTGTGCCTGGTCCTGGTGCAAGACAAACTTGCCAGTGGAATAAGAGGAAGTTCAGCACTGACTCAGGCATTAGCTGATCGCTAGAAAATAGGGGGGCAGATGCAACAACATCATGTCTATTTTGGTACAGAAGGTTCTGGTTGCATTCAGATACAGGACAAACTAAAAAGGAAACTGAAGTACTTATCAGGAAATGGGCCTAGCTAATGCAAAGGCTTTTACATGCCTACCAAGAGCTCTCAGACTATTACAATAAACCTACTGTTCATCCTGCCAAAGCCCATTTGTGCTTCCCCACACCCAATCCATGACTTCCTGCCAACCCAGTGTCATGCTGCATCGTTAACTACTGGTAGTCTGAGGAAAATGTATCTGCATGGTATATATATGACAGTGAGAACATCACAGCCATGCAATTGCTGCAAGAACATCAAAAATTCAAGCTCTTCTTTTGGACTTCTATTGTGGATCCAGGGCCTTTCTTTTGCACACCCCTGTAAAAGCTGTATGCCTTTCCATTACTACTGAAAACGTACATGCTTGTAAATTGCCACAAAGTTGTCCTATAATTCAGTTGTTCCTACAGAAAAATGTATTACTACGGCCTGATTGCAGAAGCAAGGTCAGGAAGACAGGTGACTTGACTATTGAAAGACATAGGCTAACCTCAGCCCTGACCATACTACACAGCTTTATAAGAAAATAATGGCACTTGTGAAATGTTACTGTAGAGGATTCTTTGAAATCAGTCAAATGTATACAGAAGAAATTGTAGCATGTCAGCCAGGGTGGCTGCATGGATTATCTCACATACACTCACTATGACAGTCCTTACTGTGACAACTGCGGATGGCCAGTTCACCAGGGGAAAAACTCAGTCCAGAAAGATAAACAAATCTGTGTGGATCTGGAAAGGAAGTCCTTGTTGGCAGTTCTGCAGCTAAATTCCTAAGACATGATGTGTACTTCTCCAAAGCATTGAAAGTAACAATTAACAGACTGCTCGCAGAATGGGAGGATACTTACAATGGAATATAATGGACAACAGTAAAGTATCAAACAACATATGATACCCAATCAGGAGCAATAATAGTTGAAGGAGGGGGAGCCAAAGTATGTGCTTGACTTTACACAGGGTTACCAGATGCCTTCTATTTAGAGGACATCTCTTTTGGGCTAGTTTTTTTTTTAAACAGTTTTTTTAAAAAAAAACTGATGAAAATGTCTTCTTTTGGGGTTGGAAGGTTAGGAATATTCCTAATTAGTAGCAATTATCTCAGCTTAAATAGTAAGGGTCTTTAAAATGATATTTATCATAGTGATCACTTGTTTGAAGAAGTCAGTCAATAGTCCCATTTTTTGTTTTTCAAAAACCCTAGCACATTTGGAATTCAGTGTTACCACAGGAGTGAATGGTGTTGCTATGTAGCATAGTTGTACTACTATATATTGCCATTGGTGGTGTTGGAAGGCAACCAATCCCAATGGTGGAGTGAAGAATGTTCAGAAGAAAAGTGACCCTTGCCCAAGATAACAGGTACATTCAGGAAGTCTTCCTCTTCTCCACTTGACAAAAGAAGGACATCTTGGGGTATTTAGGACATCACCAAGAAGCCGATCCAACCTGGGAGGGATCCTTTCCCACAAAACAGCACAATGTCTCAGACCACCTTGCCACAGAACTTGCTAACTGAAGAACACAGCTGCTAATGCAATTTAGGGTTGCCAAGTCAAAAACTCACCGGCAGGAGAGCCTCGTGGGGCTCCGGGAGCCGTTCTCAGATGCGCGCGCATGCGCCGCCAGCACATCACCAGAAGTGACGCGCGACATCAACCACGTTGGGAACATGGCCCGGATCGCTGGAGGAAAAACCATAGAGCCACGCTGCGCTTCAGGGGGTGGAGTTCCCCCCAGAGCCCGATTCCGCAGCGGCGGAAATCGGGCCTCCAAAGCGGGGGTTTACCTGCCCCCACTTGGCAGCCTTAATGCAATTTAATCCATGTTGAGGTGTTTGTCAAAGGTGGATACCAATATCCAGGTCCCTGCAGATGTCAGCTACCAATGCATTTTTGTGGAAAACTGCAAATGTGGTAATGGTCTTTAATAAAGTGCACAGTAATGCCTTTTGGTGAGTAGGTCAAAGATATGCATTTCGTAAACCATCTACTCAGGGTGGATTTAGATATTGGTTTTCCATTGATGACTGGATGGCATGCCCCCAAAAGACTGCCTGACTGCTGGAAAGGATTGGTGGGTCTTAGGCAGATGTTCAAGGCCCACTGCAGATCCAGGGTATGCCATTCATTTTCCATGGGGTGCAATGATTTCAGGCTGAAGGAAAATTGATGTCTTGTGTGATGGAATGCTGAACAGCCCTAGAGAAGGAAAGTGGAGGTGGGATGATGAACCACTTTATATTTATGAAACTGGCAGATGCCCTTGGCTGTGGATAAGGCTCCCTGCTGAGAGAGAAAAACTTGAGGGAGGCTTTGAAAGCAGGGGATCTGAAAGGTGGTCAAATGAATACCAGAAGTACAACATGAAGTCTTCAGGAAGGAAAGTGGTGAGTCACTGGAAGGGAAGATAGCATCACCCTTGTTAGACAGCACTTCACCTTGGTGCTTAGAAACTGGAAATCCTTCCGTGTTATGCAAGAGAAATGCTACGGCTTCCAGGGCCTCAAGGAGTAGAAGCCTATGTATCCTGTTTGCCTGGCCCATGGTGGTTGAGGAGCGGTAGAAAAGAGGGGGAAAGCAAGTAAGATCACCAGCTTTGCTTTCACTTGAGCAGATTTTTAAGCCTTTTTCTGCAAAGACTGAACAATTAAAAACCCAGCATTAGATGAGTACAAGGCACTGAGCAACTTAAAAAAAGTAGTCTCATATAACAGTTCAGGCTATAAGTAAACTATAAAAATGATGTTAAAATATCAACCTTTTAATTAAAAGTCTGCATAGAAAGAAATGTTTTGGCCTGGTGCTAAGCAAATCTCAAAGGAAAAGGAATTCCACAGGCAACTGAAAAACCTTCTGTCTGGTTGCCCCCTGTCTCACCTCTGAATGTGGGGCACTGAAACGTGGGGCTTGTGAAGAAAATCTCAAATGGTAGGATGGACAGTGAAGGAGGAGGCACCCTTCAGACATTTAGGATGCAGTACTAAGAACACTTTCCTGAGAGTAAACCCTACTGCCCAAAATGGGACTTATTTCTGAGTAGACATGCTTAGGATTGCTCCCTTGGGGTCTTAAAGGTAAGAACCAGCACTTTGAATTGTGCCCAGAAACAAATGGGCAGCCAGTGCAAATGCTTCAGTGGAACAATAATATAATCTTTGCATTCTGCCCCTGACAGTAGCCTGGCTGCCACAATTTGTACAAGCTGAAGTTTCCAGACAGTTTTCAAAAGCAGTCCCACACAGAATGCATTACTATAATCTAAGCAGGATGTAATCCGAGCACGGCTTACTGTGACCAGATCACCCTTTTCAAGAAACAGCTGAAACAGGCATAGCACTATATGCCAAAGAGGAGATCTGAGCCTTCAGCCATAGGCCAGTAACCCCAAGTTACAAACTTGCTTCTTCAAGGGGAGTGTAATCCCCTCTGGGACAGGTCGTCTCCTCGGTCCTCAAGCAGTTTTGTCAGTGACCAATAGCACCTCAGTCTTGTCTGGACTGAGCTTCATTTACTGCCTCTCATCCATACTATTATTACCTTCTCCAGGCACCTGTTCAGTACTCCCACTGAGCCATCTGACTCAGGTGTTAAGGAAAAATAGGGGTGTTTTCCACATATTGGTGGCATCTTACTTCATATCTATTTTCCATATTACTTTTGAAAGATCTAGACAGCCTTTTGGGACATTCCTCCAAAAACAAAGATCCATAGGAAACTATATCCTGGGCAGTGTTGATTAACCAGTTCACATGTAGCAAAATTGCCAGAACAGCCCAAAAGTTGGCTTACTTTATTTCTGTCATGATGTTGTCCACGTGTACATTTAAGGACAGGAACAGACACAAGTATGATTTTTGGGAATACAGATGCATTTCAAAAATACAGCCAATGAACTATTCCATATTAAAATAGACATACATATACAATCAGAGCCAGTTCTTCATTTGTCAAAAGTATGACACATATCGAAATCGAAGATATAAATAAATAAATAACTATAAAATAAATATGCACAATTGCATATAGTCACACAGTACAATGCAAAGGGTAACCCAGAAAATGGTTGGAAGGCACATGGAGTTCTGGCGCTGAAACATCACGATCTGAGCACTACAAGCGAGCTGGCTCTCTGGGCCACTGCCTGCAAACCATATGTAAGCTATTCTGGGCTTCTTAGTGGGAGATAGAAGCGTAAATAAGAGTATACATCATGGGGCTAAGCACACCCTCATTATTGCTTTTCTTCCCATTTGAATTTGTTTAAAGACACACTTATTCTTGCTCCTCTGCAGTACTTAGCAAATCATGTGAGGTTCAAAAACAACTGGGGGTATGTGATTCACGATTCAGGGGGAAAAGGAATAGGCTAGTTTCTAAGAGATAATACCAATCTAAAACAGAAGGGGGGAAAACCCAACCCAAAGAAACAATGAAGTACCCAAAGCTTGGGTAAGAGAAAATTATGAAAAATACATTAAACAATACATAGAATTTATTCCAAAGTGCACAAAAACTCTATTTTAAAAATACATGGACATTCTGCCCTTGATGCAGCAAATATTTAAACTACAAAGTCCTGAATCTATGCAACCCGATACAGTTAAATATCTCTAGGTTAATAGCCTTAAACCAATAAAACAGAACCATCAATTCCATATCCCTAGATTGATAACCTTGAACCACATTAAAACAGGACCAAATGCATTTCAGCCTCTAAGGCCTTCCTCAGTGGTCAAATTATTGTATACATGCACACTACAACATATAAACTTGTGTTAAAGTAGCAATACAGAGCCTGAATAGCACTCTCAGAACACACTAGATGGAGCCACATATTCACAGTATAGTTGTGTCTCATAAGCAACAGTACTGAAAACTGAGGCAGCTTCCTATTTCCATCAAAGGGCTTTTTGACAAATTAATTATTTATTTATTTTATTAAATTAGATTTACTAGGCCGCCCTTCCCTGCAAGCAGGGCTCAGGGCGGCTTATAGCAGTGTTATCTGTTTACATACAACTACATTTAAAAACAATCTAATAAACAACAATAAGTAAAAACAATGTATGTACCCTTAAGGCGGCAGAAAATCCTAACTCCCCAGTCTTCCTGAGGGAGGGGCTATGGGGAATGAGGAACCATGCGAGTAAAATAAGAACATTTACTTTCAGGGATTTGAGTGGAAACTGTGAATGTTTGTGAGGGTAACACACAACACATGAAATTGCTTGCACCGAGTCAGACCATTCGTGATTGTGATATTTGGATTATTAAATATATATTAGGTGTTTATCCCCCCTCTCCCATAATAAAGCATTCTCTCGCACTATTCCTATGGATACTCACCTGAAAATATTAAATTACAACTTCAAAACTGCCAAGCTTGGCTAATATTGTATAATTGTATAATTCCAATCCACTCATTAATATTAACTTTATGAAACAATCTTTAGAAAAGGAATTTTTCAGCTGACTTTAATTCTTCAGTCTTGACAACACGCTACCAAATGTTTAAATTAGTTTCCCGATGGTACCTACCACCAAAATCCTTATCGTATACCTCACCACAGCTGAGTCCAGGTTGTTGGAAAAAATGCAGGTCAGTTGGAACTTATGTCCAGTCCACTGTTGGTTGACCTGCCCAGTGTTGATACCTTTTTGGCAAGCAATTTTGGAAACAGTTACAACAATGACAGGGATGACACTAGAATTTATTCCGGAATCCCTCCTATTAGGAGCAAATTGGAGTAAAGTTATCCTCAATGGATAACTAATGTTACCGAGTTCCTTTTATAGGCCACTAAACTTGTCATAGCTTCCTGTTGGAAAATCTCCACTGCCCCAACTCTACAGATGTGGCATACATGTCTACGGAATCACTATGTTTTAGCTAGTGTTTTAGCTAGACTTACTTTAATTTGAATCAGACAATATCAACTGGAGTTCAAACACTAAAACTTAACTCTGACAGGATTAGACACTCAGTCTAAACTCTCTTGCTCATACAGCCACACAGGCTAAACTCCAACTGTTTCCTCTGTCATACAGACTCTCACACAAACTCTCCACTTACTTTTAAATTATATTTACTATTCTTATGTCCTTAATTTTAGTAAGATCTATATGAACCTTTTAATGGTTGATGAAATATTGATATTTCTTTCTCTTCCATTTTGTATTTTTCTGTTAAAATTGAATAGAATTAAAAAATAATAATTTAGGCACATTTGTTGTGATAGGTAAAGGTTATACTGAGGTTCTCAGATCTGCTTTGGGTGGTTGCATTGTGCAGCTTTCAGACTACTAGAAAAGCCCTTGGAAATAAGAAGTCAGTACGATTTTTCAGCTCTGAAAGAAACTACCTTCACAGAAAGAAGGAATGAAGGGACTTAAAATAACATGGTCAATAATATAATGCTCATTATTCCAGCCTGATGTGGAATTGTACAGTTCCTACCACAGTATGTCAAAAGGATATTGCGGAGCTGGGAAGCGCAGAAGAGAGAAATCAAAATTATGAAGAGGTTGGCTGGATCAATTAGCTCACAAGCCCCAATACTTGGGAACATCGGTTCCTCAGCATCACCTTTGGCTGAGCAAATGTAGAGGTGGGTTGGGGAAACCCTGACGTCTAGCCTGAGTCTGGGACTTCTCAGTTTAGAAAAAAAAAATAAAAAAGAAAAGGAAAGGAAACTTTTCTTTGGAAAAATAAAGCCTCACATCTCTGTACCTGAAGATGCTAGGGATTGTGCCTGTAACCTTCAGCTTAGAAAGCAGGAGCAAACCACTTGGGGAGATTCTTGAGCTGAGTGTGTGGGATATTTATTATTTTTAATATATTCATTCATTATTAAATAAATCAAAGCAAATAACATTACCATCTTGCAGGATTTCATCCCATCTCTGATGGTCACATAAACTGTTATGCTTTGTTTCAAGCAAAAACTCTACACATGCAACCAAGTGACATTATTTGTGCAAGGAAACCACTATCTTTTTATCAACAGTCACTGTCAGAAGTGGAATTTATTACCAGCTGCACCAAGGGGACTGGGGTTACTGACATAGCTAATTATTGGCCTTATTCCTTTAGAGTGGTTTTTTTTAAGTCTCAAGTGTGTTCCTTCTATAACACTCCCCCTCATCCCAGTATACCTGACAAATATGGGGAAACTGAGGGTTGTAGACAGCCTGCACTCCCTACATGGCAACCAGTGTTAGAGGTATATAAAAGCCTATGTGGATAGTATACCCTCTAGAATACTTCTTGTAATGTAAAAGTGCATACTGAGAATAGAGTGAGTTTCCTGTTGGGCATGCCTTTCAAATCACAGGGGACTCAGTCTTCCTAAAAAGCAGAGCAAGGGTTCATGACATTCCTAATGCATAACTCCTGGCAGTACCATCCATGTCAGCAAAGGAAAAACATCCCCTAGCATATTAAGCAAGGAATGTTTCTTTGACAGCGCAACCTTTCTACAGCAGTATGCAGTTATACTGACAGCAGTATGCAGTTACACAACTGACCATTATTGACACTACTAGCAGAATAGTATGTACGATATTATCAGGAAGTATGTTCAAATTTTACAAGCAGTTTGCCAGCTACACCAACTCCAAAGTGCCTCTTAAAATTACAGAGTCTAAGATTGGGTACACAGTTGCTGGAAGGGGTGTGTGTCCCACAACGAAACACCCTAATGATTATTTAAAAACAAAACAAAATCCTGAAAAGCATGATATTCACATCTGCTGTTTTCCTGCTGGCCCAAAGCAAAGGGCACAGCACAGCAGTGCGTATAATATAACCCCTAGGGCTACAGGACTTCCTGCTATTTTAAAGAAAGAAGGGCATATGCTGAATACCAGATAGGTGTGGCCACTCTGCAAAGAACCTCAAAGAGGCAAAACTACTGCAATCAGGTGCAGCAGCACAAAAGGAAACAGTATCATGGGATTCAGCTAATGTAGGTCACACCTTGCAGACCCACAGGGGAAAAAGAAATGCACTACCTTCATTCAGCTGCTTCACTGTTTTGTGCTACATTCATATTCGCCTCTTTTCATTGAAAGCAAATAAAAACTTGATTAAATAAATAAATAAATAAAATAAATAAAGCTTAATTTCCAAATGACTTTAATGCCCGTAAATAAGCCACACAATACAGTAATATTCAAAAGCAGCTCTTTTCAAAGCTGAATATGCAATGCCTATGTTTATTCCATTCCTAGCATTAGTCCCAAGCGTCTGAACTAGGATCCTCTGTGTATTATGCTTTAAAAGGAACACATCTGATCCAATCACGATTCAAGAAGAGTGTTGTTTCTCCCAGAGGGAAAGCAGCATACAAACTGGCATCTGTGGATAAGATTAACTCCCTTATTTAAGTGTACAGGTAGGAAACTGCATCTCACACAAAACAAATATTCACTAGTATCATTTTGATCAAAACGTTTTAAATCCAGCAAATCTCTAAAATAAGCTAACAAAAGAAATAACTAAAAAAATTATCTTTTTTGCAAAAAATAAAAGTCACAAAGAAAGGTGTTATTTTGGGCAAATGTCTGAACATGTATATTTAGAACACTTAGAACACAGGATATCTGCCAAGCTTCTCCTTTTTTCTGCCTGTGTCTGGTTGTGCTTCCTTTGTTTGCTTCAAAGATGGAGTAGCCACCCATTTCCCCAATGCATACCCTATCCCACAAAAGATTTCATTAAAATGCATTGGAAACAAAGCACAGCTGCACTCCTTGCATCTGAAGCCAGCAACAATAAACCCCAGGCTTACTGAAGACCAAGGAGGCACCTTCACTGAAAAGCGTTTCATTGCATCAACAATAAATCAGGGTGGAGTATGAAGCCACTGGGAAAAAGCATCTGCAGGGCACACAACAAGAAGAATGCACAGACTACTGTTTTTCACAGAATCCTCCCTGTGTTTTCCATCAGCCACTTCATATTTAAAACAAAAATCCCTTAACTAGTTTGTAAGCCTGAGTTTCCATTTTTATAGAGGAACTAATTCTGCTTTCCCCCTGTGCCAGTCAAAACAGAAGACGCACCCAAAATATGCAGCAAACAAAACTATGCAGCAGGCAATGTGGGCATGCTGCTGTCCCTGCTTTTGAAAAATAAAAAAGGAGAAGATATTATTATTCTAATAATAATTTTAAAACTACCTAGTTCAAAAGCCAGTTGGTCAGATCAATTCCTCCCAAAATGACAGACTTTCCAAAGCATGGCAAAAAGTGCTCAAGCATCCTGAAACTGGTCAAGGAGGGTCACCCCACCACACGTTTGTAAAAGAGAATGTCACTAAATCATCAGTGTGCCCAACAGACACAGACCACAGCCACTACCCCCCATGGATGGGGAAGATAAGAGTCTATCAAAACAGTCTGAGCAATGAAGATTACAGAGATTAATATCAATGCCACTGCAAACAAGCCAACAGCATAGTAAAATCCATACACCAGTCAACTGTACCAATTACAAAAGTCCGGGATTTCTCTCTTGAGGTCATCTCTGTACGCACCCCTCCCTTTCAGCAGGCTACTCAGCTATTTACTATCTGCATACGTACACACACACCCCAAAATCTGAGGCAAGTCTGCACAGGTTCCTTACAAAACCCAGTAACACAGAGGTGGAGGTGCAGTAAATTGTTACAAAACAAGTAAAGAAGACAGACAAAGTGGGGGGGGGGAGGGAAGATGGGTTAAGAATGCCTCACATAAATTAACGTAATAAGGGGACGGGGGAGGGGTGGTTGGAGAAGAGGTTAAGCCACTCACCGTTATCCTGGGGATGTTCTTCTTTCCTTGGTAACCAGACATGATGTGAGGCAGTTGCTGTAGGGGCAAAGCCGGTTTCCTACCCTCCAACGTGGGAGCAGCACCAGATTGTAAAACAGCTCAAGATCAGGTGGAACAAATGGTGCTCGCTTCTTTCCTCCCTTCTTCCACTCCTTTTCCTTCCTCTCTCTCTCTCTCTCTCCCCCTTTCTGTCTTCCCCCCACCCTTCAGTTCCACACAATAGTAAATCCTCTCTCCCTCCTCTTTTACGAATGACAGCTGGGACCCTGTAAGACAAGAATGGCTGATGAGGCGACTCCTCCCTTCTCCTTCTTCCCAGTCTCGCTTTCTCTGTGTATTGATTTCTCTCTCTGCTTGCTTCATCTGCCTCACCCACTCTATAGGGCCGTCATTGCAATAAGACATAACGGCCACTAGAGGGTAATAGCGGGGAAAAATCAAGCTCTTTTTTCCACAGGCCCTTGGAAGCTTCAGAAACCCTTTCCTAGAGATGTCCGCTATTGTAGAATCTGAAGCCACTAAACACAGACAAAGCAATGAAGCATTCAAAAAGAATAGATTTCCAGAAACCTACAGCAAATAGGAGCTACAGCTTCCCGTATTAATCGCCACAGACACATGATGAAAGTATCTGGAGAAATTCCATCTCTTTGTGTGAGAATGGATTTCAAAGCTGCTTCCCTTTGTATAGCACATCATCATTCAAAAGAAAAAATGTGTTATGCACTAGAAGAACAGCAACCAATGTGGCATTTGTACCACAATAAGCCACCAATAAAACATTCTGGGTGAAACCAACCTTCCAGCTACTTTTCCTTTAAATGAAATGTATTTTTATAATGCATTTTTATTCTGCCCTTCCTTCAAGAAATTTAGAGTGTTGTACAAGGTTCTTTCTTGTTCTATTTTATCAACACATCAACCCTGCAAGGTAGACTAAGCCAAGATTATCTGGCTCAAAGACACTCATTAAGTTTCATGTCAAGCAGAAATTTGAACTTAGGTCTAGTCTTCAAGATTGCAGGCGCAAGTAATTGTACTTGAACCCAGCAAAGCCGGGCCCGGGGTGGGGGACTGTCCTCAGATTTTCAGACAACTAATATATTTCTTTTTTGGTTAATCTTTTGATTGTCAGGAAAACAATTTTTATGTAGAAAAGGGCAAAGATGGAACAGGACGATAAAATGTCCTTCTCGAATCCATGTACAGGGCAAGTACATTTGACTTTTCTTTACATGTGCACTGAATAGTTCTTGTTACATTCACAAGTATGACTGAACATTTGCTTGAAACCAGACATTTATCCAGGTACTGGCTTCATTTGTAAAGTGAACGTACATTAACTTTTTCTTATAAACCAATGCATGCACATACACACAAGATGTACATACATTCACTATAACATGTGAACAGCGCTAATGCTAACTGGGAAATAAAGTAGTAATCAGTGTATTTTACCACTAGCGCACATGGTTCCCTTCCTCGGCCGCGATGACCTGGCTACAGTGATCCATGTGACAGTCACCTCAAGGTTAGACTACTGTAACGCTCTCTACATGGGGCTGCCTTTGGTGCAGATCCGGAAGCTGCAGCTAGTGCAGAATGCGGTGGCCAGGCTGATGATGGGTCTCCCCAAGTGGGAGCACATCCAGCCTGGACTGAAAGTGCTGCACTGGCTGCCAATAGCATACCGAATCTGTTTCAAAGTGCTGGTACTTTAAAGCCCTATACAGCCAGGGTCCGACTTACCTGAGGGACCGCCTTTCCCCACATATACCCCCAAGAGCACTTCGGTCCGGGGCACAATATCACGTGGTGGTTCCAGGCCCCCGGGAGGCAAGGCTCGCCGTGACTAGGGCCAGGTCCTTTTTGGTGGCGGTCCCACCTGGTGGAACGAGCTCCTGGAGGAGATCAGGGCCCTGCGAGACCTTATGCAGTTCCACAGGGCCTGTAAGACGGAGCTCTTCCGCCAGGCTTTTACATAGGGGCCGCTGCTACCACCGCCACCAATGATGTGGACAACATCAGGGTTAAGGATGGCCCGGGAAGATCTGCCACAATTTTTGCATGACTGATACCACCGGACTTACTAGCTTGGGATCGGCTATAGGACATCATCATCTCTGGAGAACTGTCTGTTTACCATCATGACATACATCCGGGGACCATCTTGCATTCAACTGAGTATTATTGTTGTTGTGATTAAATGTTATTGTTTTTATTGTTTTTACCGTGTTTTATATGGGTGTTGCCCCTTGTAAGCCACCCTGAGCCCGCTTTGCAGGGAGGGCGGGGTAAAAATCCCAATAAATAAATAAATAAATAAATAAATAAAATAAAATAAATGGCAATACCAGAATTACTCCTATATGTGTTACACAATCCAGGGTATGAAGTCAAGCAGACATAGGCTAGGGTTAACCAGCATACCTACAGTAATACATCTGCCTATGGAAGATGACTTTCTAGTCTTCCCCCTCCCGCTTCGACTCAAAATAGGCTGCAGCAGAAGGTGGGAAGAAAGGAAGTCCCATTTCACAAGCAGAAATTTTTCTGCCCAAAAAACACTCCACTGGATCCAGTGCCTAGCCTAGTAACCTACTGATGAATGCAATGCAACCTAATGCAAGCAAATAATTTGTCATTACAGCAATCATCAAATTAAAACATAACAAGCAGCTACAAAAACAAGTTCCACAAAGCAAATACGCATCACAGTCTAACACAGTGGTTCCCTAACTTTTTCAGGACCCCACCCTCTTAGTTCCAGAAACTCATCCCCAGTACCTCCTACCCTATAAAAAGCATTATTCAGAATAGTGGATTGCACGACCCACTAAGGAAGATAATAACAATAAAATTCAAAACAGTAACAATTAATTGCGCAGTTATTCAAAATCCAATTAAAACTTTCTAGTTTAATTTATTCAACAAAAATTGATGAATTTGATTTAGTGATACCAGCTTTTCAAGTCTGATAGTCACCTAGCAAGAATCTTAGATTCAACATTTAGAAACTACTTCACTGTACTATTAATATTGGGCAGGCAGCAACAAAAATATAGCTAAAAAGCGCACTTTAAAATCAACAAGTTCAGTAACCAAAAACACAGTAAAATAAATACCACAAACAATATTATTATGTTAAGGAATACTGGTCTTAGAGCTGTGATGGTGTATTTACTAATTCCGATAGTTTCTACCAGGTTTCAGCACTATGCAGAGCCTGGTCAATTGTAAATAAATGAACAACACAGTTGTAGGGTCCCACTCTAGAGACCTTGCCTCTCGGTGCCCCCTAGGTAATACCACCGCCCCCCAGGAGGTGGTACCACCCACTTTGAGAAACACTGGTCTAGCATATGCCCATTCTTGCTGCTTAGCATTTATTTTGATAATATGAAATGAGAATTTTCACATCCTGAAACTTTCAAATTGTCTCACTTCTACAAGCCTTTGAACCAATGTAAAGAAATCAAAGCATGCAAGGAGATGTAAGCTTTGTTTTTATTCTTATGTATACTGACAGTCCTCTATCCTTCTTTTAGACAGACTCTTCACACATTTCTGACACACAGAGTCCAACATTCTATTCTTGCTCCTCACTCAGATCCTGTGTTTTGCATTCATCTCACCTGGCATGCCACAGAAAGCCAATTCTCTTTTAAGACTAAAAGTCAGCCAAGGATTCTTAGAGGAATAGCTTATACTTAAGGACTAGGAATTAGAAGAAATCCCCCACCTCTTCTTTTACAGCAGGTGGTTTGTTTGGCGAACACAGAAAGTTTTCTGATTGCAATGAAGAGATACCATTAAACACATAACCAAAAAGATTATTTGAAGTCAGCTCACATTCTTCACTAAAGCTTCCCTTCAAATATAGTACAAAGACAAAATCTACACACTTATTTAATGAAAATTCATTGTTTCTGCAATGTGCAGAAACGTAAAGCTTGGAATAGAGACAGGGTTCAAAGTGCTGCAACTGAGCCAATCCGACTGAATGTTAAGAGACCCCTGGACAAATTCTGCTCTTAAGGAGGAGAGGTGATTCTCTGTCCATCTCATCACCCTTGCAGTCTCTCACTGAAGAATACAGAAACAAGTGCCCCCTTGCCAATTCATATGTGACTTGCCCTTCGTTGTTGTGTTCTGTCTTCACACAGATATTCACCATCAAAATTTGGACCAAAAAAGAAGGGCTAAATGGATAGCCTTCAGTTCCTGAAAGCTGATATTTCTGGAGACCTCTAGAGGTCTCCAGGTGTCCTGGACATGACCCAAGGAACAATGGGGTTCCCCAGCCCGAGACTTGCATTGGTGGTGATATGCACATCTGCCATCACCAACATCAGCTTACCCCTGAATAGATAGATGATCCTCCACTAACCACCATTTTAGATCTTGCCAGAGGAACAACTTCACCTCTGCTTGAAGGGGCTACTTGAAGACTATAGCCTCTTGGAAAGACAGCTGGGTTCACTGCTGGATATAGCAGTGAGCTCTTGCCCAGGAAATTCAGTCTATTGTTGCTATCAGCTGGTCCTGTAGTTGTGCTGGAAACATCAAATTCACTGATGGGCTGAGTGCAGTATTTGAACTGCAGCCATAATCTTTGTTTCCTTTTCCTGAGGAAGGAAATATTTGCATAAACTAAGTCTATTATGTTTCCCAGGTGTAGAACTGACAGAAAGGGATTGAGTTGAAACTTTTTGCACATCCTGCAGAGCTCCTGATTTGAATGGTGACCCAATGAGAATGACACACATTCAGACCTATGAAATCTCTGTTACCAGGTTTGTTGACCAATTCAATTATTTTAATTTGGGTTAAATTTATTATACAATTGGATTTATTACAAAAATTTCACAATTTCATTTCATTTCTTTTTAATTCAGAATAATTGGTGGAATTGATATGGCTATAGCTATGGCCCATCACTAATACCAGATACAATTACAAAGATACAAGGTAATTTTATCTTTGAAAGAATCATTTTTCAATCAATAATGATTTTATATAGATTTGGAAGTAACAATGAAGGTTCCCCCCCACCTATTTTTATTGTTATAATTTCAGGAACCAACATCTGGTTTCAATATATGAGTACTAAAGATCTTGTATACAGGTCTATGAATGTGTGTCTATACTATATTGATAATTGTGACCACTGAGGAAGGTCCTTAGGGGCCGAAACGCGTTTGGTCGTCAGTAGGAAAGTGTTTACCCATCATATGTATTAGTATCTGATAAGTTTTTATAAGTCTGATACTTAAAGATGGGTATCAGTATATGTTTTAACATGTGTACACCCTAATAAATATTTGTACTTTTATAATATACATTGTTAGCTTATCCCTTTTGTTCGCAGTTTTATCTTGAATTTCTTCCACCACCACCACCCCAGTTTTTGTTAGCTATCACAGCAACCAACAACTCTGTGAACACTCAAGAGGCTGACAACAGGCTGACGCAGAGCTCTAAACTGAAATGCCTTCCTTCGAAACAGAACCTGAGGAAGTGCTGGTGACCTAAATAAATCAGAACATGTAAGTATGCTTCCATGAGATATACTGACATAATGAAATACTCTGGGTTTCGGCTACAACCTTGACTGTTTCCATCTTTCTGTATTCCAGAAACTTGTTGAAAAACTTGATGTCTCATACAGCTCTCCAGTCTTTGTTCATTGAGGAATTGTAAACCAGATGGAATAGACACCAGACCAATGTACAGGCTCTATTGCTTTTATTTTCAGGAGATGAAAAATGACATATCTTGGGGACAGTAGGTAGCAGTCCTAGAGAAATTCTAGGGAATATCCTAGTTAGACTGTGTTGATAACCTATCTGTCTGAGATGGACTTCTCCCAGGCCTGAGAAAAAAGCTGCACCTGGACGACCCCAGTGGTGACCTGGAATCAGTTGCACTGCTGATGCTGTTTGCCCCCCTGAACTGTCTGGAAGACTGAGGTGTTGAGTGGTTCTGATCAGAGGATCTGTACCTTTGGCATGGCTTGTTCCTAGATGACCTATTGAAGTCATTGCAGAATCTTGGGAGAGTTCTGCAGTTGCAAGAGGACTGGTTGCTGTAAAATTTTGGCTTCCTATCATCTTACTTAATAGAGAAGGACATGGTCTTCTTATTTCATCCAGTTCATCTCTGAACAGTTTACCCCCCACACACAAGAGCCAAGATGCTAGGATGGCTTTGGCTGGGGCATCTGTTGACCAGTACTTGAGCCAAAGGCTTCTGTGCACTGAAACTATTGAAGCCAAAGCTCTTGCAATCAGCTTCACAGAGTCTAGGCTAACATCAGAAATGAATCCTCTACTCTAGTTTGTTAATATAGCTAGAAAGGCAATTATTAGCATCTGGATACTCTCTGATCAGTTTGTGGAGCCACAAAATTGAGGTCCTTGTCATGAGAGATGTGGCAACTGAAATTCTGATGGACTGAGCCATGGACTCATGGGATTGGCATTAGGGCCATGTTACTCTTCCTATCCATGGAATCCCTAAGAGAGCCTTCCCCATCCTTAGGCAATGCCCAACCTGAAGGAAAGCTTGCCACAGGGGCATCCACTTGGATCTGTAGGAGCCTAGACTCTTTGGGTGGAAAGAATAAAGGTATTTGGCATGTCTCAGATACAGTCTCTGACTAGCTGAAGAGGCCCTTTCCTGTTGTATTTCAACCTTGAAGAAGGAAAAGGGAAAACAGACCCCACTCCTTAATTCTGGAGAATACCTCAGGGGTTTTTTTCATCATCACCATCATCACCACCATCACCACCCTTGAAAACCACCACCCTTGAAAACTCTAGAACACTCTGCTCTAGGTGCAGAGAGCTTTAAAATTTTTAGCATCCAAAACAAGAAGCAAGGAAGCTCCTCCTAGGAGAAAAGCCTCTGACTGCTGAGTTGGTGGGGTCATCCTCTGAAATTTTCCCTTTCTGAGATTCCAGCAGAGGCATCAGAGTAAATGATACAGTCCTCACTGTCCATGGCTACTGACTCCTTCCTTGCTGATTTAGCCTATGAAAACACTTTGCTCCTTAACTGTCTGAGCTCAGAAATGACTATGGGCTTGTTTTGTGGGTGTGGGGTGAGAGGTTAAGGCGAGGCCTGTCTAAGAGCGCTTACCAGGGCCCTTTGCTGTCTGCTCACTTTTTCCCATGTGCTAGGAAACAAAGAAATTCTCCATCTATGCCTGAAAGCCAAGAAGGAATACAGGAAGGCTCCTTTCCCCACATTCCTGTAAAGCCTGCAAGTCTCCCCTTCCTGTGAACTCAGTCTGGATTCCACCCACTTGCTAGGCCTAGCCCCAGCAGTTGCCCCCTGCAATTCTTGAGCCTCAAAAGAGCACTCCTGCCTTGATTTGGGTAGCCCAGGCAAGCCCGATCTCACCAGATCTCAGAAGCTAAGCAGGGTCAACTCTGGCAAGTACTTGGATGGGAGACCTCCTTGAAATACCAGCAGTCGGGAGGACAGGGGCAGGCTTTATTCAGCCACCTCTCTGAATATCCTCCAGGCCCCCAGTAGGGGTCAGTCACCATGGCTTCCAGGTGCACACACTCACATGTTATAAATGCAATACAAGGACACACTTAATACATGCAGTGTATTTCACACCATCTTTGGTGTGGGGAGGGGAAGGGAAAGGAGTTTGTAAGCCGCTCTGAGACACCTTCGAGTAGTGAAGGGTGGGGTATAAATCCAATCTCCTCCTCCTCCTCCTCCTCCTCTTCTTCTTCTTCATCTTGTTTCTTGCAACATACCACATGATCAGCTGTTATTTGTAATGAACCTGAAATAAAGTAACTGAATGGTGCTGCACTTCTAAAAGAGCTGTAGAGGGAGCCAAGAGCTAACTACATACTATACTCCAATGGGTACAGGACAAATTCTATACCATTTTTTAAAAAGTAGTTTCAGGAAAGGATAATTTAGAGAACTGAAAGAATAGACAATACACCTGAAAGTCTTCAGATGAATTTGGAAGACAGGATCAGAAAAAAAAATGTTTGCTTTTTCAAGAATTAGATCAAAATGTGTTATATTTATCCTCACCAACTTGCAGGATATGCAACAAATCTGAACTAACTTCAGAGGAGTCTATAAAGTACATGAAAAGCCATGTTTTTCTTCCTTATGTGCATAAATTGTTCACATTATATTCACAATAAACCTCTGCACATTCCATTGATCTTTATCCATTCAATTTTTGCTTGATAGATAAAACTTCTGCTGCATCCATTAAGAGTATAGCAACACACTGGAAAAAGCTTTCACCTTTGCACTTATGCCACCTCTACCAATTTTGATACACGTTTTATTTCCTGCTCAAATACACAGTCTGTGTCAGTTGACTGAAAGTTCACCACGACTTTTAACTCAAAAATTATCAGCATAATGTTCAATGTTCACCATTGGTGCATTTTCTTTCTTTCTTTCTTTCTTTCTTTTTTAGCCCCCCGAAGGGGAATTTTTTATTTGCTTTTCTATAAAAGTACAACAGAAATTGGGGAGGGAGAATCTACAATCTATAGGAAAAAGTAAAAAGAACCTAACTAAAAACCCAAGAATGGAGGTTTTACAATGCTTAAAACATAGTTGTTACTCTTATACAGTTACTTTCAAACATGAAGAGTGTCCGCCAATCATCGCTTCTGCTGACAAAACCTGCTTATCTGACTGAACAGAGAGTAATTCCAAAGCTATAACACACATAATCACATCCCTTAAGAAAAAATTAGCATCTCCACGCTTTACTCGCCCCCCCCCGCAAAATCATTAAAACCAATGTTCCCTCCGTCTTCGATGTATCTTCTTTCTTCAATTTTCTTTTAGTTTTTATAAGTCCGGATCTGTCCATTCGTGATATAAACCAAGTTCCTTTTTTCCTGGGACACCTTTGCTTCCTTAAACGTCTTAGATCAAAAGAGTCTCTCCCTTTGCTGCAACAACAACACGCCCATTGGAGACTCCAACCCCTCTCCTAGCAAGTGGATCTTATAAAGTTAGGATAGCGAGCCCTTTACTCCAAAAAACCGCTTTTCAATCAGCTTGCCAGTCCAGCCACAGAGAACCAAACCCTAGCGTCTCCTTGCCACTCACACATCTCCATGATTAACGCACTGTCCCTTTAAAAGTGTAGCTGCTTTTAGTACAGATCCAGGTCGCTTCTCACTTTAGCCACCAGAGTGCCCACGATTCACATTAAAGACAGAGTCTATAGTTAGGTCACAACCTAATTTTCCACTGTCCTCCTTGTTGAAGAAAGCATTGATCCCGCCTCCCTCTTCGCCTCTTGTCGCCATCTTTTGGGGATGTTTACATCAGCCGAGAAAGAATGCCAAAGTCTCTAAGGTCTGTTTAAACACTCCGTTTTCTTTTAGAAAAACTCTCCGCTACAGTCCATCGCCACAATTCGATCAGTCCCTCCATCCTTGCTTTCGCACTTGCCCAAAATATCGGGAGATAAGGTGTCCCCTCCCCCCTCCGTTTACACGCCCACAATAGAGGGACTTCACTTCTAGGCTTTAGCGTCCCGCCTCAACGGCAACTCACTCATCAATCCCCGAATCAATCCACCAGGTTCCAAGACGGCCCCTGGGATCACGCCAGGCAGAGAAAATCGCCAAACATCCAAATGCTTGTCCCGGTGGTCGCTTCTAATTCAGTACTGGGAATCAGGGCAGGACCTTCAGGGCAGAGAGTAGCCCCCCTGTACTGGCTGCCGGCCGGATGCAGGGCTCTCCAAAGCCCTGCCTATGGGCTTCATGGGGGAGCGTGCACAATCACGCTCCCTCCCAATCCCTGATTCATGGCACACGTCTCTCGGAGGACCCCAGAGACGCCGCCATTGTTCAAAGCGCCAAAGCCAGAAGTACCATTGGTGAATTTTCAAAAGGCATATGCATACCTGCAAGGTAAAAATATTTTCCAACATGTATAGTGGCCACATGAGAAGAAAAATTGAATCATATACAGTTAAAAATTGTGCAACTCATCCAGTCTCCTCTTTAAGAGCTTCATTATATATCTAATTTGGAACCAGGCTACAGAGTGTGGATTAATAAATGAAGACAGAGACTGAGCAGGGATTTCTCAACAAACTGGAAGGAAGCCCCAGGTTTGCAGACAAATCTGAACAAATAACAAAATGCACTGAGGGATTAAAGTTCCTCAAAATAACAGCAACAACATATGTGGCTTTAAGAAAAGAATGCCCACCATGTGACTACATTCTGAGATCTGAGTGGCTATTTGGGGGTTGCTAAGAATCCACAACAATATTGTCCAGCCTTTTAAGTCTTGGTTTCTATAAAGTAAAAATGTGAGGGAGTCTTGAAACGCATTTCACTCATTCCAAACATATAGTATGAAAAAGTCCAAGGACTTTCTCAGTGTTTTCAGTGGAAAAATTAGAGGAGAACTGAAATAAATCCTACAAAATATTTGCTCTTTTAGAATGTCTAAAATGTTTTTATGACAAAGCTTTTCTCACTCAAAACGTATTTCATGAGAAAGTCTGAGAACTTTTAAATTTTTTCCAATGGAAAAACTGGGATATTTGGGGCAATGCTGAAAAAAATTCTACAATTTCTCCCTATTTGAACAAGTGAAATGAAAGGCAAGGCTGTACACAAAACGTTTAGTAAGAAATTGTTATGTAAGACAATCTACATCATTAGATTATGACAAGTGGGGACCCATGATACTTGCGGGGGGGAATCACTCCCCCCATTGCTGTTGATTCCCCACATCCTGACAGTTTGTGGAGGGAAGAGACTTATGGGAGAATCTGTTATCCCCTCCCAATTACCGAGCCTGGCATAATTCTAAGCCCCAACACCAACTATCGAGCCCAGTATTCCCCCCTTGCTGCATCCAGGTCCCAAGCAGCTGCTGGCCTCCTCTGCAGCTGTAGCGGGGTCTGGTGCAGCTGCTGGCCTCCTCCACCTCTGCCAGGCTCAGTGTGGCTGCTGGCCTCCTCCACCACCATGTCTGGGTCCAGCATGGCTACTGGCCTCCTTCACTAATGCAGCTGGACCCAGTGAAGCTGCCAACTTCTTCCACCACTGGAGACAGGCTTGATGCAGCTGACGTCCTCCTCTGCCACTGCATCTGGGTTTGGTGCAGCTGCCAACCTCCATTGCCACCAAGACTGGACCTGGCATGGCTGGCCCAAGATATCTGCTGCCAGGCCAGGCTGGAGCTGCTCCTTCTGAGCCACTGTCAGGCTGGGCTGAAGTGACTCCTGAGTGCAGACAATGGGTTGGGTTTTTTTTTAATTTGGAAGCCAATTTAACCCCCCTGGTGTATTTTTTTCAGACTTTTCTGGAAACCTGGGGAGTGCTTCAAATTTGCTGAAAAATCTGTTTAGCCGTGACTTCCGGTTTAAGCATTTTGCCACTCGGACGCGTCTCGTCTCGCTCAGATGGAGACGTGCTAAGACCTGGGTGACGGGAGGGGTTCAAGTTCGCCCCAGACCCCCCCCCCCAGGGTCTTTGTGGGAGCCCCCCACCCGGGGGAGCAGAG
>NW_015170338.1:90683-95384 GCF_001447785.1 Gekko japonicus | reverse complement strand
TCCCTCCAAAAAAAAAGGGAACACAGTATAGATGGCTATTCCCGGAAGGGTTGAGTTTTAATTACCAGGATAAAAAATATAACATTGACTCTGTTCCAAAAGCGGAAAGATTTATGGATCAAATGTTCAATGTAAAAAAGAAGCAGAAGGAAAAGAATTTAAAACCGGATGTGGAGGAAGAAGAAGAAGAAGAAGGAGTCCTACTCACAGGACTCAACAAGCCAAACTTCCTCATCATCAGAATCATCTGAATCGGAGAAAGAAGTAGTCGCTCCCAAATTGCAGAAAACAAAGAAATCTAAGAAGAAAAGACTCTAAAACTAAAGCATGAGTGCTAAGGGCAGTAATTGTGCTAAGCTAATAACTTTATATTTTTATAATTGAACTAATCTCTGTATAACCTGTACTAGTAGGTTAAAAAGATCTATTCTTTGAGCTTTTCAGATCGTGATTTGTATTAGTCTTTACCCTATCCCCATATCCAGTAGGAGATTTAGAATAGAATGGTAGCTTTCCTTCCCCTATCCAGTAGACTATATGTATCTAGATCTCCCTGACCCATTTCCCATAGTAATAGTGATAGGGCATTAGTTCCTTTCCCCACTCCATTTATGTAGTGTGTAGTATGTAGAAAATGCAAAAAAAAAAAAAAAAGAAAAAAAAAAAAAAAAAAAAAAGACCCTTCGGGGGGTAAAAAAAAAAATCTGTTCAGCCTTCATGTGGCTAATAGAATATAGACAATTTTTATGTATACTGTAGATATAACACTTTCAAGATCTATTTACATTCAAACAAAAACATTTTTGGCAAGAATTAATATACTAGAATGTCTCTAATGACTATACATTATTAAAGTGTTCACTGTTTTCAATGTTATTAACTGTAACTTAATATTCACACGTGCTAGTAGTTTACCTATTATGACTGTATGAAAGTGTTCCTGTCCATATAACTTTTTGTTTAGTACAGAATGTTTTCTGCCTTCAAGTTTTATTTTTTCCCACCTCTCAAATGACAAAAAATTAAGAGACATGTGCTATGAAAGCATAGGGTGCAACAGTCTGGAATTCTTTCTTAAATATGCTTGCAGAAAATGAAGACATTTATACTTTGAAATCTATAAATATGTAAATTAATACAATTATATATGTTAACTAAGTTATAAATGGCATGACCTATGTTGTTAAATCGTTAAAAAGAGTTTAGGTTTGATAGGAAAGTAAATATTTCAATTTCTGGGTTGGGGTTTTTTTGTTCTCTCTGAAATAACACATCCCCCCCCCCCGCTTCAAAATTTCTGGAAATTTTATGTCTCTACCTAGGCCAAACTAAAAGTTTGATGAAAGAAAGCTTTAATTATCTTCAAAAAGCTGCAACAGAAGGTGCACAGGTGGAGTTTCATAATCATGAAAAGGGACCCATCATGTACTGCTAGGAATTTCCAATGGTGGTAGCACACAAAGTAGTGTATCACCAGTTAACCTCAGCACTCAGGTACGTTCTTATTGGAGAAGGTGATCCCTTCAGGTATCATGCTCCTGACCTATTTACAGATCACCAAAACTAGCACTTTGAATTATGCCACCAAACAAATATGCAGTCAATGCAAATGAATCAAGAATGATATAATATGAACCTCAATTTGATTAGTCTCATGGACTACACTGGACAGCTGCATTTTAGACAAACTGAAGTTTCCAGGAACTTTTTAAAGGCAGCTCCACATGACAGTCATCTCATCCAGAAGTTATCAAATCACATCTAACTAGATTTTACATCTGCCATGAGTTGAATGGGTCAGGGAGTGGCCTTTTGGCCAACATGTAGCAGAGCTTAATCATCTCCACAATCCACTTGAACAGATGCTGTGACGACAGCTTACATCCAAGCATCAGTAAGGCATATGAAACAAAAAGAGCCGGAGACTTCCGGAAAGCCTTAGTCCTGTCCATGTAAAAGAGCAGGGCCCTTTTAATGTCTAGAGTGTGGAGGCGATGCTCAGCATCATCCTTCGGAGCTGGGAAAAACACAGGAAGGACGATGCAGTCACCAAACGAATGGCGGAGTTCCTGGACATAGCAGCAAAAGAGATAGAAACCAAAAGATAGCAGCAAAAGAGATAGAAACCAAAAGAGATAGAAACCAAAAGATCCAACCGCACTTAGGTTCTGCTACGCCACTTGTTTTGGATAATTTCTGTGAGCTTGAGATGTGGTACACCGTGATACAGTACCAGATCCCCTTGCATGAGGAGAAGATCTGGTGCTACCTGGAAGTGAATGAAGGAGCCCTTGGACATGTGAAGCAGAATGGGAAACCAGAGCTCTCAAGGCCACCAAGGAGCCACGAGGAGCTTCCCTCATTATCTTGTGGATCACTTTGGTGAGTAGAGGGATCAGTGGAAAGAGGCACAGGCGCTGATGAGACCAGGGGTACAGGAGGCTGTTTCCTAGGGAGAGAGGGTCCGCCTCTGCTCTGGAGCAAAACAAACAGCACTTCTTTTGTCTCATCGCAAAAGCATCCACTTTTGGGTGCCCCCACCTGTCGAATACTGGTTGAAGATACTTCCAATTGAGTTCCCACTCATGCAGGGATGCTCCTCCCTGCTCAGGAAGTCTGCCGTCATATTCAGGGAGCCAGGAAGGTGAGCTGCCACTAGAAAAACACCTCTGGATTGACACTCTTCCCAAATCTCCAGAGCTAGTCTGCATAGGACACTTGATACTGTGCCGCCCTGACGATTGATGTAGCACAATGCCATGGTATTGTCTGTTAGGACTGCTAGCGTCTGGCAAGTCACCAGGTGTCAAAATGACCAAAGGGCATAGTTTACAGAGAGCAGTTTTAGGAAACTGATGTGTTTGTGGGTCAGATGAATCTCCCACCTTGACCCCAGCCCCAAAGTGATGCGTCTGTAGTGATTGTCATGGAAGGGGTAGGCTGGTGGAAAGGTGCCCCCGTGCACAAGTTCTGAAGGTCCTCCCACCATTCCAGGGATGCCAATATCCGGGGAGAGGTGATGAACTGATGGGACGGAGACTGACTGTGGGGAGGAAACCTCCTCAGGAGCCACAGCTGGAGTGGTCTCATGTGTAGTCGGGCAAACACAATTACTGCAGTAGTGGCGACCATCAGCCCCAGAAGACGCTAAAGTTGTTTTGCTGAGGCATCTCCCTGCAGGCGAATGAGTTGTAGAAGAGTAATTATGTCATCTGCCCTCTTGGGGGGGAAGAAAGGTTTTGCAGAGCCTTGAGTCCAAAATTGCACCAAGGAACTGGACTCTCAGGGAGGGGAGAAGCATGGATTGCTTATGGTTCATACATAGATCCAATTCTCTCAAAAGTTCCAGAGTTGAGTCTATATGCTGGAGGAGTGTGCCCTCGGAATTTGCTACAAGCAACCAGTCGTCAATGTACGGGAAGATCCATATCCCCTGCAGACAGAGGTGGACAATGATTACCACCATCATTTTTGTAAATATTCGGGGAGGGGCGTGGACAGGCCGAAGGGGAGGGCCTTGTATTGAAAATGGTGCTCCCCCACTGCGAAATGTAGAAACTTCCTGTGAGCGTGATGAATTGTAATATGAAAATAGGCGTCCTGTAAGTCCTGGGTCGCCATCCACGCTCCTTGTTCCAGGAGAGGAAGGATGCTCTGTAAGGTTGTCATCCTGAACTTTTTGTATGCTACGAAGTGATTGAGGTTCCTCAGGTCCATGATGGGGCAGGCCTCCGTCCTTCTTGGGGACCGTGAAATAACGGGAATAGAAGCCATAGTGCTGGTGGGAGGGGTGGACTGGTTCTAAGGTTTCCTTGCACAGGAGACTTTGCACTTCTTCCAGAAGCGTAGTTGATGGAGGAGTGGTGATAAAATTGGAAACTGTAGGGAGTTGAAGAAAGTCTATGCGGTAGCCTTCAGTTACCACAGAAAGAACCCACCTGTCTGATGTTATTCTCTGCCAAGTGGACAGGTAAGGATGGAGACAGATTTATTTATTTATTTATTTATTTGTTACATTTATACCCCGCCCTCCCCCGAAGGGCTCAGGGCGGCTTACATTGCAAGAAACTTGCTCATAAAAACATCAATACAATAGGTTTTAAAAACCACAATATATAATTTAAAAACCCAACTACAATAACGACAATAAAGACAATAAAGTGCTCAAGCTACATCCATTCCAAAAAGAATCAGAGAGGGGAGACCACACACCCAAACATCCCCCAGTGGGCATTGTGTAATAGGTATTAAACAGATGTTCCTGCCCTCCTAGGGCCCTCACCCCCCCCACATGATGGTATATAGCGGGGGGGGGGCGGTGGCGGCCCTAATTGAAAGCCTGGTGGAAGAGCTCTGTCTTACAGGCCCTGCGGAACTGCACCAGGTCCCGCAGGGCCCGGATCTCCTCCGGGAGCTCATTCCACCAGGTGGGGGCCGCCACCGAGAAAGCCCTAGCCCTTGTGACGGCCAGTTTAGCAGCCTTGGGGCCCGGTATGGTTAGAAGGTTTTGGGCCCCAGACCGTAGCACTCTTGGGGGAACATACGGGGAAAGGCGGTCCTTCAGGTAGGCTGGACCCAGACCATATAGGGCTTTATAGGTAAGAACCAGCACTTTGAAGCGAATCCGGTACGCTATTGGCAACCAGTGCAGCGCTTTCAGCACAGGCTGAATATGGTCCCTTCTAGAGAGACCCATCAACA